>NC_143576.1:221387731-221687731 GCF_048544385.1 Mastigoproctus giganteus
TAGCTTTCCAAGTAGTTAAAATGTCACACAGTTAAAAGCATAACATACACACACACACTACAGATAAAATATATTGATGGCTCATAACCTCATAGTTGCTTGGGTTTAATTAATTAATACTTAATAATTAATTAATTAATTTACTTTACTTTTGAAACTGTCCTCGTAGCTTCTGAGAAGCATCGCATAGGTTTATATAACACTTAAATAAATTGCAGTATGTACCGCAGTATGATGACGCTGATGATAGTTGATATCAGCTATATAATAAAGTGGTTTTGTTCTTTGTAAACGTAATGAATATTCTGATTTTGTGTGATTGATATTTTGGTAAAGCTTCTGACAGAATTTCGTATCATATCATAATTTGCTAATTAAGTATTAATATTAGTCATAGTGATTCTGAATATTTAATGAAACGTTGAATATTTTGGAAAACAATTTACGATAAAATTTAATGTCTTCTTTGGCTCTAGAAAATATTTGACCTACTCCTAATTGGGCACTTAAAATTACCTTTAGCATTAGTAGAGGCATATGATGCAAGAAATCAAGCTTATATAGCATCAGCCGAAAAAAAAAATGTCCTTCCCGCTTCACCCATCCATTCATTCCAGAAGATTGTCTAGTTCAGCCTTGAATTTATTTAAGCTGCCAACTTCCACAGCGACAGATGGAAGTGTGTTCCAGCACCAGCCACCCGCTGGCTAAAGGCAAATTTCCGCACATTTATCCTACAACTGTCTTTCCTCATTTTGAATTTATGCCACCTCAGGTGCGGAATCTCAGCAAGAGGAAGAATCATATCAGCATTGAGCTTGCTCAAACCATTCAAAGCCTAATACACCTCAATCAGATCACCTCGCAGGTGCCTAGTCTCCAGACTCTGCAATTTGCAGAACTTAAACCTTTCGTGGTAACCGCAACCCTTTGTTCCACTCACTAATCTCGTTGCCCTTCTCTGAACTCGTGCCAGCAGCTCTCCAGCTTTCCTAAAAGGAGGCATCCAGACATGTAATCAGTACTCAAGGCGATGGCCTGACCATTGTCTTATACAAGGGGATAATCACCTCCTTCCTGCTAGAAAAATTCCTGTATATCATTGAAAACACTCACCCCATGAGCTACTCTTGCAGCCTGTTTGCACTGCTCAGAAAACTTCATATCTGACTGCACATATACCCCCACGTCTTTTTCATTCTCTTCTACACTCAGTGTAGTACCGCACAGTTGGTATGTTACTCTGGGGATACTGATACCCATATGCAGCACTTTGCGCTTTTAATGTTAAACTTCAGTTGCCACTTCTCAGCCCACCTGCTCAACTTTTGAGCAGGTGGGCTGAGAAGGGGTGAGAGGTGGCTGGGATTTCATTTCAATCTGTATGATCTTGTATTGTAGGGGGGTATCCCCTTACTTGATTGGCGGCTGCGTATGGTTCTTGGAGTATGATGATATCTACATTTTCGTCGTCGTCTTTCATCCTGACCTGGTCGGCCACTGTCCTGGTTCTATGAGTGTTTAGCTGGAAGAATTTGATTACTTTAGTGTTGAATTGTTTATGGTGTGGTGCCATAATCTGTTCTGGATTGGGTCAAGCTCTTGTATTTTTGGTATATGGGACAAATGCTGTCTTTGAGGTAATGGGAGGCATCCATTTTCTGACTTCTGCAGTTAGCACAAATGGCGTCTGTGCTCTTATTTGGGCAGTTGGTGAAGTTGTGGCCCTTGCCAGCGCAGTGGCCGCAGGTTCGCACAGCCTGGGAGCATGTGTGCGACGTGTGTCCGAACTTGCAGCAGTTGTAGCATTTAATGATAGCCACATGTTCGCGGAATCGATGACTACCCCAATGTATATAAACTCTAGTCTGATTTAGAAGTATTTACAAAGCTACTGGGCTCAGTTCTACAGACCAGTTGACTGAGCTCGAGAACTTGGTCTTGATGGTGTGCTTGGGTGTCACATGATCATTTAGATTTTGATCTGGTAAATGTTTGGACAGATTTCTGTCAAACAATTCTCTTGCGAACTCCTTGGGTTTGATATCCTTATCGAGGTTGTATAATAAGGATGGAGGGCCTCTTCCTTCTTGGGAGTTCAGCTCTGAGCCCCAGGGTTGCGATCTTGGGGGTGGCTATTATTTCGTTTATTTCCTCTGTGGGCTCTGTTTCGATGATCATCCCTGGATTCCTTGTCTTTCGTACCGATTTTATTTTCGTAGTCCTTACGTCATCGGAGAGTTTATCAATTATTGTCTGCTTAATTCCTTACTAGAATGTTTGTCCTCTTTATTAAGGGGTCTCAACACTACAAGGTTAGGTGGCCGAGTGGTGGATTTCCGCTTGGCTTGTATTGGTTGGGTGGCTGTGTGGTCACACTGAGCCGGTGTCCTCAGCGCATCTGCATAGGAGGGAGCGTATTTTTTACGCTCTGTGGCATATTTTTTGCTCCTCCTTCCTTATAAGCCTCCAGTTTAGCTGTGGCTATTTCAGATTCTAAGTATGATTGGAATAAAACGGACTCCTTTTATTCCATAAAGGGGTCTCAATTTGGCCTGCAGAGATTCTGTTGCTCTGGTCCCTAAATAGGTCTTCTAGGGCTGTGAGTGCGTGCTTGATCCAATGGGGGGGTCCCCTCTGGGAGTGCAGGGTCCAGGGGGAAATCCTCCGGCTTGGTTTCAGCTTGTTTTTCTGGTTGTAGGGAGCCAGGATCATCATGAGCGTCCTTTGGTAGGCTCTGGCTTCTAGTTGCTCTGTCCGAATTAGAGACTATTTGATTTTTATTTTTTCTTTTAGCCAAAGGTGTCGGTTTAACTTCTTTAGTATGGAATTAATGTTCAGGGTTAACTTGTTCGCAGTCAGAATCAAGTTGTAGCCACTCAGGCTGGTCACTGTCTTTTTCGTGTAGTTCTCCCACAATGTTTGTATCCATTTCGGATTTTCGAAGTTATCCGGATTAGTGAGTTCTAGACGCATTATTTTGTTAGAGGGCTCTGAGAGCTGTTGGAGGATATAAACCACTAGTCCGTGGGTATATTTGATGCCGTGTGATCTGCAGGCGAAGATTTGGGCTCTCCCCCACTGGCAGTATGGGGGGGGGGGGAAACTGCCTAGTATATAAGTTGCCCTAGGAAAACGGGGTTACTTTCTCTGGGGGTTTTTGTTGGCGCCGATAACAGTGGTGACATCAGTTTTTGCACTACATGTATATTTGCTAAGATCCATTCTGTCCACGGTATGTCTATTGCAGGGGGGGGAAGACACAAAATACATGTTTCACTAGCACAGTAACGGTAATTCAGCACAGATGATGGAGCGCTCTTGCAGCTCGGGTTTGGCACAAGTTGGGGCACCTCCCCAGTCAAATGCAGGGTATTTACTTGGCCGCCGCTTTATATTGGCGCCTCTCTATATCTTTGCTGCCAGCCACATGGTGACCACCGCGGTCTCGCAAACAAAGGATATAGATGATAACGCAAATAGCCTGCTAAATTCCCAGTTGAAATTTAAAAATTTCTTACCATGGGAGTCCACTAGTTGACTTCTTTAGGTGAGAACACTTTTTGGGGCAATAACTATAATTAAAACGCATATTTAAGCACATTTTTCATGAGCGTTGATCAGCACGTCCGACTAATAAGGCAGCCATATTGGCTCTCATCTAGTTTGTTGTAGTAGCAATTTAGTTTTTAATTAAAATTTAGGTAGAAAACCTTTCCGACTTGCCTACAGAATTCCATAGATGAATCGGAAATGTCGCCATTCCAATTTATTTGAGTACTGTGCAGGGTCAGGAAACGTAAAACTTTACACATTAAACTATAACAAAACTTTACAATAAACTATAATTTTGTAATGTGAAAAAAAAAGTGTGTCATGTAACATACGGCACACTTTTATTATGTTACTTCTATGAACTGAGACCATGGGTTTCGAAAGTTCTATGCAATTAAAACATGTAATTTTTTGTAGGAGAAAGAATATTCTTTTCAAAATTCTTCGAAGTTTTCCTGCGATTTTATTTTTCGAACACACTCGATTGCTGGGTAGAAGGGCAACACTTCGATTCCTATTAAATGTTATCACACTTGTTCCATTCAGTACTGATTTAATAGTATAGGTAGAGGCATTTTTTTTTCCCTCTCCAGTATGCTTGCTATATTATTCTCCTCACAAATAGCTAAGCCATTTTATTGGTCAATAATAGTCATGGTTTTAAAGTTTAATATTTGAAGGAGGATTTTGCCTACTCTCAATGATGGTCCTTCCCACCGCAGAAATTGTGACGAAATACTTCTCTGCTGATTATTGAGGGTCGTTAAGCCTTATTTAAAGCCTGGTCATTATATTGTAGTAGAATTCTGAATAGCACTTTTAGCACATGAATTAATCAGTTTAATTCAGACTAAATTAGGTTGTTCATTCAGGCTGAATTGGTTTATAAACTTCCTGAATTAGGCAGTTTATAACCTTCATTTATTTTCACACTGTGTGGTTGTATATTTAGACCTTTTTAATTATCTGCTTCCCTCACAGTTGACAAATAAGGCATCTAGTGCGATGAGTGAACGAATGACCAGTTCTAAATAAGCTAAAAAATTTGAATTAGTTTACCATTATTGTTCAAGTATAAACTCTGGTTTGGACAGAATCACCATACGCTTTTCTACGACAAAAATTCCATATTGCTGTATACAGTTGTGCAAATATGAATTTCTATAAAATGAATTGCGTGTGTGACAAATTTTAAACTGTATAATCCAGGACCGGTCTTTAGGAAGAGAATACGATGAGTTCAACCGCCTCCAATTTGAAAGACTCAAAATCCAAACAAATAGGGCCCTTTAGTTCAGCTAAGGGAAAGTGGTCACCCTTATATTAATTCTTGTACTCCTTTCTCTGGTCTTTAGGACCGGCTATGATGTACTCAATATTCTGCCAACAGTACATTTATAATTTACGTGATCATCAAGCATAATCGTGGTGATCACCAGTCTTTAGTAGAATCTTACATGTTCATTGGCAATATGTGCAGAACCTCATAAATCGAATTATCACATCAGAGGATCTAGGTATTTTCTGAATAAATAATTTCAGAATTATAGGAACATGGAGTCTTCTGAAGTGGATATCAAATAAAAATATTTTTGATAACCGTATTTATCTGTTTATGTTAATCAGTATGGTCCGTAGTGAAAGGGATTCTAATCTTTGAAACCTGACTAACCTGTGCAGTGAAACGGAAGATTAGAGGTGTTAAATTCATTGTCACAAATTTATATTCAGAAGTAACATTAGAAGCCAGTATTTATTTTCAAAGTTAGGGCCATATTCATTAACTTCTCGGTTAAAAGTTAGGTTAAAATTTTCATTGTTCCATACATTGATGCACTTCAGGAAGATTGCTGACATTGCTCTTTGCGGGGTCAAGAGGGATTAATATTACAATAAAAATAGGTTTTATTATATTTTCTCATTTAAAAGAGAACGAAAACAGAAGAGAAGCTAGTTTAACAGCAGCGTCCATCAATAAATGGAAATCGAAAATCATATTCTTCCAGGAATTCCGAATCCCTCGCATTTTGTTTCCCCTTTACAGTCTCTCCTTCTCTCAGATTGAAGGAAGAAGAGATTGTAAAGGAAAACAAAGTAACCACCGCTAGCTAGTTCGCTAAGCATTTTAAACTTTTTTCCAATTCTGTTGTCTTAGAAAAAATCGGAGGCTGAAATGGAGAAAAGAGTAGTATTCCTTCTTATCACCGCTTCCATTTATTTTTCTTCCTGAGAGGACTGAAAAGGACAGACTAAGAGATGTTCCAGCTTTTTATTTCGGATAGGTGAGGCTACATTATCAATCCCTGTAGACTGAACCACCAAACACCATAATATATCTTGGAGTAGATTTTAAATCTGAAATAGCCAGCAAGGGCTTTCCATAAAATTGCATTCATTACAACGTATTTCATTGAGTCCACTGTAAGGTATAGCAGATCCCTGGAAAGCAGATTCGTAGGTTTGTGATTCAATCTAAAAAAAAGGGAAGAAGAAAGGAAATGTAGAGGATATGAGTTGTTTTGGATTTTATAAAAAAAATTATTCAACTTGAACTAGAGAAATTCACTTGGTAAGATATTTCTCTTCTTTGACATCAGTTAAGACAAAATAAATCATTTTTGACCATTTTCTAAAACTTTGTTTCCCAGTGGAGGTTTCGTGAAGTAAATAAAACGAAAAAAAAAATAATAATAAATAAATAACAGAAATGGAAGTATAGATGAAAAGAAAAAGAAAGATTATCTTCAAAATGGAAAAGAACCACCTCGTATAGCAGCATGCAAAAGTTACCTTCCTAGGATTTTGTTTGGCCATTATCTCAGATAGTGAGAAATCCTAGGAACTTTTTGGCCTTTCGCCGGAAGAGCAAGAAGATCACAACGAAGAGTTCCACTACACCAGTGGAATAAGACAGTGACCGCGGGCAAGTACATCCCGGACATTTTGACAGCTACGTAAGATGATAAATGATGGAGGACTGTAAGCCAGGCAGTGATGGAAGTGGTAACCTTATGCCGCCTTTGACCCGCCCTATGCTTGGCAACACCTTGTTATGCCATGTGTGCACAGAGAAAGAATGATGATGACTGTTACTTCGATCCG
This sequence comes from Mastigoproctus giganteus, assembly GCF_048544385.1. Lineage (NCBI taxonomy): Eukaryota > Metazoa > Arthropoda > Arachnida > Uropygi > Thelyphonidae > Mastigoproctus > Mastigoproctus giganteus. Next base: position 221,394,389 of record NC_143576.1, read on the forward strand.
ACTGAAGAAGTAATAGTTATATTCAATAAATGTATTGAAGCAGTGTAAGCTACATATCCAAATTTGAAACCCCAAATCATAATTAGGAAAATGAAGTTGGAAATCATTAATACGCGAGGGATACGTACGATAAATTGTTGTATTTAGCTAAGATGTGTGTCCGAAAAAGAAAATGAATTAAAAATGAAACTGTAGTTGTTCCCCTATTATGAGGTTAATGCTGACTGACTACGAATATTTTTCGTGGTCGTCCTACCGCCGTTCTACCCACTGACGACGGTCTTGTACCTTGCCGTTATTTACAGAGAGACGCTGTTATGAATGGCGGAGATGTGAGAAGATCTAGGATTTCGTAGAAACATCAATAACCTAACCACCTCAGCAGGAGTGGCCGCAGTTGTTCCCAATCTTCTCAGCTGTCTCAGAGATACTCCGGGACGAGATTAATGGATCTGTGGCCTGTTCAGCAGCCGAGGCATCTACGCTAGAATAAGTTTTGTGAAGTATCAAGGCACTTTCCATTGTGCTCGAAACATTGCTCAGATTCTTAGCGGCTCTTTTACAGTGGCCGAATGACGGTGGCCACTAAGGAAAGATGAGGGATTTTTCTAGCATCGGCAATATTTTATGCGGATCCACACGACACGTAAGATGACAGAACAAAGCTGGTATTGACGTAAAGATTCTGGGGACTTATCGCTTGTCACATCGCTTGCCCTCTCCCTGTATTATCTGCTATCGCTTCTCAAGCCACGTGAGTAAATTTTAGGTGCGTGATGTATACGCAGGATCAGCACCTCTTTCTTCGTTTTGTCGTTAAATTGTCATTCCCTTGCGCATTCTTTTTTTTGTATGTTTTCGATATAGCAGATCAACTGTATTTGCATAAGTTGGTAGGCCGTATCTTTTCCCATAGTTCCGCTCTTCTGTCACACACACACACACACTCAGGTAATAATAGAATAATAATATCCCTGACTGTGAGCAAAGTGGGCAACAGCTCAAGACTTCGCAGTCGAAATTTTTAAGTCCAACTTTATTATGCAAATGTCCAAAAATTCATTCAGCCTAAATCTTTGAGTAATCAGCAGTCCGAAGTGAGTTCAGTACAAAATCTTACAACGTTCTATGGTTTTTAAAAAATCACACTTGAACATGTTGTTTGTTTGTTTGTTATTTGGTTTTTAGTAGCATTAGCAACTAAGGCCATATTGCTCCGGGGATATGCGGTGGTCATTCTAATCAAGAAGCGTGTGCTACTCACTGCCGCTCCTGCCCACCTGGCTACGGAGGCACCACTTGAACATGAGAATACTGTATCTTCGAAACTGTCAGTTAACAGTAAGCACACAGTTGCAAATGAATTGTTATTTACAGAGAAACAGAGTTGCCGACCGGGCTAGCCGGGTGGATAAAAGTACTTACCGCGGGTGGATAAAAGTACTTACCGCGGGTGGATAAAAGTACTTACCGCGTACCAGTCGCGGGCTCGAATCCCGCCTCGGCTTGGATCAGAGTAGTGCAAAAAAAAAAAAAAAAACTTTGGGAGGTGCATTATGGCCACAGAAGATATTTAAAAATTTTTAAGAAAGTTTTAATTGCCGATTTCATTTTGATATCATTTAATTTTATTAAAATTAAACTAAATGACAGGATGACTGAATGTATGCCGTTTTCTTTGTGTTTTTTATTAATTTATTTCTTTATTTAAGCTAAATTCACTTAATATTTTTTAATTCTGTTTGTTAAACACCTGTCTATTGGCTGTGGACATATTACAAGTTATTTGCACAGGTAAAGCAACTAAGGCTATGAAGGGATTAGTATATTATTTCTGTAATTGCGTCTCTTATTTGGTTTGCTGTTTCTTAGGTTTCTTGTGTCTTCTTGTTTTGATATGCCTATTTGTTGGACAAAAAATGCGAGTTCAAGGAGATATAGTATGCAACTGTCTTCCGAGATCCACACATTTGATCACAGTGAAAAAAAAAAACAAAAAAACACAACTTCCTCCGGTCTCGACGGGATTCGAATCTAGGCCTCTTCTCCACACGGTATGGAAGGATTATGATTTTAACGACTGTCAGCCCTGAGAGCAACACCTTTAGTCGACTTGCAACAAAAGGAAGGGGATGAATCAGATTGGCCCAATTGATATTGATGGTTCGGCTGTTGATGATCCTGCTCAGATAGCAAACAAACTGAGTGAGTATTATGCATCTGCATTCACACATGAGGAGTTATTAAGGAAGGAAAATGACAGAAGTTTATCAAATTGTAACAGGGTGCTTAATGATTTTGTAATAACTGAGAGCAAAGTGGAGGAGAATATTGTTGAAGTTAAACATACGAAAGGCATCTGGGGTGGATGGGATCTATCCACTTATATTAAAAGAAGGCGGCAAAGGAACTAGGCAAACCCTTAGCCATAATTATGAGAACATCCTCTGACTCGGGAAGTCCTCATGGACCGGAGATGTGCAAATGTATCCCCAATTCACACAGGGGGATCGAAGGGTGACACGAGTAATTACAGACCAGATAGTTTAACTTCTGTTCCGGTTAAAGTAATGGAGACACTGGAATGCAGTCACTGGTTAAAGATGCATTGCAGGATCATTTAGACAAGACTGCAGGAATAATTCAGACACAGCATGGGTTTGTTAAGGGAAAGTCTTGTCTGACAAATTTGATTGGATACTATGATGTGGTTACAATGGAACTGGATGCAAAAAATAATTTTGATATCATATACTTGGATTTCAGGAAAGCTTTTGACACTGTTGCACATGGAAAACTACTGTACAAATTGGAGCAGATTGGTATTAAGGGTTAGTTGCTACAGTGGATTAAAGGGCGGTTGAGTGGGAGAAGACAAAGAGTGGTAATCAATGGACGCTTCTCTTCGTAGACTAATGTTATTAGTGGAGTCCCACAGGGTTCCGTGTTGGGCCCATTGTTGTTTTGTATATTTATCAATGATATTGATGAAGGTATATCAGACCTAGTGTCGAAGTTTGCTGATGATACAAAGGTTGGCAGGGTTATTAATGACAGTAATGGCAGTGTGCTACTGCAACAGGATCTAGAAAATTTGGGCTGAGAAGTGGCAACTGAAGTTTAACATTGACAAATGCAAAGTACTGCATATGGGTAGAAGTAACCCCCAGAGGAACCTACCAACTGTGTGGTACTACACTTAGGGTGGTAGAAAATGAAAAAGACCTGGGAGTAATTGTGCAGTCAGATATGAAGTTTTCTGAGCAGTACAGACAAGCTGCAAGAGCAGGTCATCGGGTTTTATCAATGATATACAGGAATTTTGCTAGAAGGGAAAAGGAGGTGATTATCCCTTTGTATAAGGCAATTGTCAGACCACGCCTTGAGTATTGCGTACAGGTCTGGAGGCCTCATTTTAGGAAGGATGTAGAGTTGCTTGAGCGAGTTCAGAGAAGGGCAACAAGATTGGTGAGGGGAACGAAGGGGTTCTCCTACCAAGAGAGGTTTAAGTTCTGAAAATTGCAGCGGCTGGAGGCTAGGCACCTGTGAGGTGATCCGATTGAGGTGTATAAGGCCTTGATAGGGTTGAACACTGAATTCTGATGGGATTCTTCCGCTTGCTCAGATTACGAACCTAAGAGGGCATAAATTCAAATTGAGGAAAGACACTTGTAGAGTAGATGTGCGGAAATTTGCCTTTAGCCAGCGGGTGGATAATTATTTAATTATTTATTTAAGCTATCAACTTCCACAACGACAGACGGAAGTTGTGGAAGTTGATAGCTTAAATAAATTCAAGGAGGAATTGGACAAACTTTTAGAGGGAATTGTGTGAATTTTTTTTTTTTTTTTTGGCTGATGCTACATAAACTCATACAATTGCTTCCTTGCATCACATGCCTCTATTACTATTACTAATAAAACCGGCATTGGCTATTATAATCAAAATCTAAGAACTGTGTTTTGTTTCGCATGCCGATTATTTTCTGTAAAACAGACCTCTGTTGTTAATACAATAGAGGTCTGTTTTAATGGATGTGGCGAGTAGAAACAATGGATACTGTGATAGCAAGACATGAAAATAATAGTCCATATAGAATCCATGTAAAAATTACTTTATTTGAAACATCGACTTTTGAAAGGAAAATCAGTCAATCGTGAGAACTAGTTACGCATTCAAAGGCCAAGAAAAAAAAATTTCCAAGATTAACTAGAAAGATCGATAATGTTATGCAATTTTGGGAATACGTAGAAACGTGTCCAAGCTATGAAACAGTCAAACTGAATTCAGTTCCATTAAAAGCACGGAAAGAAATTTAAAAACTCAAGGAGTGGGGGGGGGGGGGGGGGAATGGCTAACCTTCTCGCTCAGGGCCTTGCTTGTCGCTACGCCGCCGTAGCATTTTATGAATGTCGTGATGTATGATCACATACACTACAAAGCGTAGCGATGTTATCATTCCCGAAAGGAACAACACAATAGCGTATCTATGCAATGTCTCCATTGGTTACAAATCAAATTACTATTTCCGATAACTGTTTTTAGATGAGATGGAAATAAAGAGATTTACGGTAGAGCTACACATTTCATCAAGACACTACCTAACTATGTACTTTTGAGTCTCTTTCAGCTGATATTCCGATTGTCGGTTATAATACTTAGAGCCCAAAAATCGATGGCGGAGCTTGAAGTGGGACAGTCGTGATAATGGTATCTTCATGCAGCACGCAATATTTTTGTGACCTACCAAGGTCAGCTAATTTTAACTGAAGCAAAAAAGAACTGTGTTTGTTTCAGTTGCTTTATATGGACGTGTTGAGCCTTCCATATTGTTACTGCACAGTGATCACCCGAGTACCTGTTTATTATGTTCCACTAACCTTCTTTTAAAATCTGCAGCGACGACACGTATACACAGGGTCATTGTAAAGTCCTTGTGCAGTTTTAAATTTTCATAACGTTCGTTCTATACGTGTAGAGATCTGTAGAAAACGTTAGAAATATAATTTAGTGAAGTTTAGTATGCACTTAGAGTGATTCATTTATTTTATTGTAATTTAGGCTACAATAAAATAAATGAATTTTATTTTTGTAGAATTAGGCTTGACCAAATGGCTTCAATAGACGAGAAAGTAGATTGTGTGCTGTGGTTGGCCGATTTAAAGTCTGCAATTGCAGTACAAAAAAGATTTAGAACCCATTGCAACAAAGCTTCACCACACAGGAATTCCATAACTAACTGGATGAAAAAGTTTAAAGAAACCGTCAATGATAAAACAAGGTTTTGAAGGCCAAAGACGGGTTGTTAATAGTGGGAGTTATTTGTAAATGCTGCAGAATTACTTTATTTCAACTAACACTTTAGGACTTATAGGTGATACAGTGTTTCAGCAAGATGGTGCACCTTGTCACTTTAGCCTCAGTGTTAGGCAGTTTCGGAATGAAAATTTTCCTAACAGATGGATTGGAAGAGGTGGACTGATCTCTTGGCCACCACGTTCACTAGATTTGAGCCCATTGGATTTTTTTCCATGGGGACATAAGAATATTGTTTATTCAACAAAACCTCGCTCTTTAGACTATCTTCGGACCAGGATAACTAATGTGATTGAGGGTATTACTGAAAATCAACTGCAAAACGTATTTGTAGAACTTCAGAATCGTATCTCAGTTTGTTTACGTAATGACGGTGGACATGTTGAGAATTAACAATCTCAAGAATAAATGTATGTAAAACTGTAATAAATTCTTTCCCTTACCATTTTTACAGATTCATTTTATCATGTATAGAACGATAGTTATAAAAATTTAAAACTGCACAAGGACTTTATAATTAAATAAATATTAAATGAATATTATATAAATATATATATAATATTCTGTGAGATTCAGAGATTCCATCGCCAGTATACAATAGAATAAAAGCTTCTTTTAATATAACGAAAATAAACTAAATGGCATTACATTCAGTTATGAGTAGTTTAATCACCCTAAAACGAAATAGTGATTCTCCTTTTGTGATTTTTTTTTTGATTATTAATAATCACATTGTAGCCAGTACTTGTATACTGCTTGCGAGACATGCTGTTTAATTATCTTTATTTAATATGAATTTCTGGATGTTTGTTTGTTTGTTTTTTTTTTTTTTTTTTTGACGAAGGCAGTTAAGGCTATAGGCACCGGTGTCTTGAGAATCTGTAAATTGCACCTTTCTCTAAGGCCACGGTGTCAAAAATCCCCCCCAAAATCCTAATTATTTCTGTTTTGGCTATTCTAGCGTAGGCCTTTTTCACGTGAATGTGGAAGGGCAATGATCGTAAACGATGGTTTTCCTACGAGGGTCCACTTCTCTTTGTCTGGAAATTACTGGTTTTCCCTTTGCCGAAAGCTCTATAACAATATGCATATGGTTGCTATACATTGTGTAAACTTATCTATTCCTTTCAACTAATGAATTGCTGGGTATTTTTTATGATAAAAATATTTATCTGGGTATTAGCTGGGTATTTTCTATGATAAAAAATACCCAAAAATTTAGCAACCCACGAAGTTATTCAAAATTTTCGTGTTTGTCCTAGTATCTTCAATTAGAGTTCGGGATTTGGAAGCCACAAAAGAAGCCAGAAGTTACATGTTGAGGAAGGGTATACCAGAGAACAGAAATGAATGATGATGGATAGTTGGCGCATAGTATAAGAAAGGAGTACGTTTAAGATATACGTTTAGATATATAAACGTATCTAATATCGTATCAGCCAGAAAAAAAAAAAAAAAAAAAACTACACCATCCGTACCCTCCAATATTTTGTCTAGTTTTTCCTTGAATTATTCGATCCATCAACTCCCACAACAACAGTTGGAAACTTGTCCCAACAATCAGCCACACGCTGGCTAAAGGCAAACTTTAGCACATCTATCCTGCAACCATCCTTCCTAAACTTAAATTTATGCTACCTCATGTGTATAGTCTCAGTAAGTGGAAGAATGCCATTAACATTCAGTTTACCCAATCCATTCAAGGCTTTAAATACCTCAGTCAAATCTCCCCGCAGGTGCCTAGTCTAGAGACACTGCAATTTGCAGAACTGAAGTCTTTCTAGGTAAGAGCACCATTTTGTTCCCTTCACCAGTATGGTTACTCTTTTCTGCAAACTGGTCACAAAATGTGACCATTTTGAAGTGAAAGCTTTTAAGCAATGAATAAAGAATATTTCAGGTATAGGTGTTCGAACGAAGTGGGCAGAGCCACGGTGCAGTGGTGTTATTTGACACACACAAGTAGCTTTTAGTTGAGAAAAAATCTGGACATCTTGTATAAGGTCTTTTAAAATATATATTCATTTCACGTGCATGCAGTTGGCCGAATTTTTTTTCAGGCGTCAAGTTAGGTTAATTATTGAGCACAGATATTTATATGTGAAAATATAGTATATCATCAACAAAAAATTGGGTTTTTCTATTCGTTACCTTCACGAATAGCACACTGCACCTTTCACACCTTTCGGAAAAAGCCTGAGTTGGAATCCTGTCAAGATAGAAGAAATTTTTATGGGTTTTTTTCACACTGTTTCCGAGTAGTCTGATCTGGATTGAACGGATTTTATTCTGGAAACTCGAATTTTCATCCAGAAAAACAGACAAAACGATCATAGAATACACATGCAATTTAAATACACTGCCATTTCATAATTTTAGTTTCTTCGGCACACACAAAAAAAAAAAAAAAAAAAAAAATATATATATATATATATATATATGGTTTGTTTTATATAACTTTCAATTGTCTACAGCCTTTTCATGCTTTGTTCATAGAAAAAAAAATCTTAAATGCAGCAGTAAATTCTGTAACCGCATTATTGATCTGCCTATTCGAGCTAAATTTACAACTCTTCAGTTTAAGCTTTTTCAACCACTTATAAATCTCAGATCAAGAGATTTGAACTGTAACTGCATGAACTATATGGTGGGTGAAACTTCTAACTCATTGCATCAGAACTTTTGAGAGTCTCGATATTAGCAGCGTATGTCTTGCTGTTGTATCTACTATCTCTGGGTCGAAAGTTGAACGTGTTTTTCTGTGCTCCTACTTTTATATATTTGTTTTGCTCTTTTTCAAAAAAAAAGTTGTCTTATGTTGCTTGATTCTTTTCCTCAAAACTTATCGATTCATATAAGTGTCATCACAGTAGTTTTAGTGGAGTTAAGCTAGGATCTTGAGTCACGAAGTGTATCTCGATATCTTCACTTCGCAAAAGACAAAGGATCGTCTCAAGAGCAGGAAAGTAGATCAATAACTTTAAAAACTTAAGATAATGTAGTGTTGAACAGACAGTAGTTTTTTGTTGTTCTACCACTTCATTTTCTTAAAACACACAAAAAAAAAAATAAATAAATAAAGACACAGGTAAATAATTCACCTGCAATCAGCGAAGCTAGTAATAATAATTCCTTGGAAAACGTTTCCCTTGCGGCTAGTCTAGCTGTTATTATCTTTGTGCTTCCACACTGTGTGGAAAAGGTCTAGCTTCAATTCCATATTATGGATTCAAAACCCAGATCAGCTTTATGGGCTTTTTGACACCATAAATTTTTGGCTGAGGATTCATTTTTTTTTCTCATGGAAACTCAGGTTTTTCAGTTCAATAAAACAAGAAAAACGACGATATAATACATACAATTTACATATAGTAATATACATGAGTGGACAGAAATCATGGGATACCTACTAGTAACGGGTAGGCCCACCTTTCGCGCAAATAAGGTCAGTCACACGGCGAGGCATTGAGTCCACTAGTTCACGAAAGCGTTCCACAGGTATTTCCATTCATGCTTGCTGCACTGCTGTCCATAATTCCGTCGCATTCCTGGGTGGAGGATCCAAAGCTCGAACGGACCTTTCCACAGCATCCCAAAGATGCTCCACAGGGTTCATGACCGGTGAACGGGGAGGCTATTCCATGTTGGTAAAATCTTCGGAAAGCTCTTCGAACCATGTTTTAGTCACCACGGCTCTGTGGGGAGGAGAATTGTCCTGCTGGAAGAGTCCATTGCCCTTTGGGTGCACGATGACCGTGAAGTGATTCAGATGGTCTGCAGAGATGGACACGTATCCTGGACCGTTCAAAGATGCGTCTAGACTTACCAGAGGTCCCAGTGTGTGCCAGTTGAACACGCCCTAGACCATTACCGACCGTCCACCTGCTTGAATAATTCCTCGTTGACATGACGGGTGCATAGCTTCGTGCGGTTTCCGCCAGATAGGCACTGTCCCGTCCGCTCGAAATAACTGGAAACGGGACTCATCAGACCAGGAGACCGGTCTCCAATCATCCAAGGTCCAGTGACGATGTTCTTTCGCCCAATTGAGGCATAGAGTCCTGTGTCGTGGTGTTAGCAATGCGACTCTGGTGGGTCGGCAGCTCCCATAACCTATTGCGGCTAATGATGGCCTAACGGTCTTGGTGGAAACGTTTCTGGCACCTCCCTTGTTGAAGTCGGCGGTGATTTGTGCAACTGTCGCTCTCCAGTTGGCTTAATGTGAAACAGAAGTCGACGGACACGTTCGTTCACCACTTTTCTCCGCCCACAGCACTGTTTACGCTGAGATGTTATTCCGGAAATGGCGTATTCCCGATACACTGTTGATACTGTCGAACGGGGATAGTGCAATTTCTGTACCACCTCCGCGATAGAGCGACCCATGCGTCGGGCATCCGCTATCATCACACTTTCAAAGTCGGTTAACTGACAACGTTTATTTATACTGACATCGAATTACCGTCTACGTGAATGCAATGGTGCAGTGTACCTATATATCTGCCAAGCGGTGGGTTCGTCCACTAGCGAGAGGGGTGACAGTGTCGCGCTGCCGGGAACCAGGTATCCCATGAATTCCGTCCTTTCAATGTACTGACTCTTTGTAGCCCCATTTGCTTCGTCACATGTTGAAATATTGATCAATTGTAACAAAAATGAAGCCTGAATTCTTTCAATAAATAATTGCCATAGGCAAGCATTATGAAATTTTCCAGTAATAAACAACAAGAAGTATACCTAACATCATTAGTACAGGGTTAAACAGGAATAATTAAGTACTGTACTATATTTGTACTTCCTCCTATCGTTTCATTTGTCACAAGAGAGCCTTATAAAATGCGATTCGTCTCTAAACCTCAGCTAAGGAATAGACAGCCGTTCAGCTGAACAGGTCCTTTGGTCCTTGAGGTTGTCGGAGACATTCTCTCAGATGGGCCAGACAAGTTGTACTTGCTACCTGGGAGTCTAAAACGCTGATGGAACTGATATTCGGGTGGGTGACACTCAAGTAAAGTGGACTCAATTTTGGCGAAGTCCGGAGGTCTGTGACAGCCAAATCCTCACCTTCAAGATCTGATGGTGGGACTGTTAGTAGTCCAGGGTATAACCCCCATGCGCAAGCACATTATGGTTGACCACCCAGGTGTGAACCAAGGTAAGCAGGGGTGAGGTGTGGCGCCCACACCACATAGAATAATGCCGCCCCTCTGTGTTACCAGGCAATACTAGGTGGTGACTCTCATCAACCAGTCCAGTACCACCACTTTACTTATTGGAGGCTTGAAGTGGTGGAACCCATGTTTAGTCTCCAGAGCTAAGTTCCGGTCAACCCTTCCCCATATCTTCCATCATGCAGTATGGACGATGACTTTTGAGGTTATGATGGACATCATGGCGAGATCCAATCTTCCTTACATTTCGGCGCCTCCGTAGCCAGGTGGGCAGGAGCAATAGTGCGTAGCACACGCTTCTTGATTAGACCGGGGTTCGAGCCCGTGACCACCAAATACGGAGAATGTGGAAAGGTCAGGGAATGACCACCGCATATCCCCGGAGCAATATGGCCTTAGTTGCTAATGCTCCTAAAAAAAAAAAAAAACAAATTAAATAATAATCCTTACATTTCGAGGGCACAGCTCTAAAACGGTGTTCGCAGGATGGCCGCTAGTTTGTACACGGGACCGAACCTATTGGTAAATCTCTAGGTGGCTTCCAGATCAGCTAGTGTATAATCTTGCTATGTCTACTCTGCCAGATAGTGACTGGAGGGAGTCCCAGTAGTGTGTATGCGGGGGGCATTGTTGAGGACACGTTATGTCAAGGATCTGGGTATATTCTTACCATGTGTACGCCGTATCCAAATATTTCATTACTTCATACAGCATGTACCCCCCAAACTTTTCTTACTATTGAATACATCATGAATTGTCAAACTAATAAAGTAAACTTATCTGCGAAAAGATCTGAACCTCCCAAACACTTTCTAGTTCATTTCACAAATATACGTGGTCTCAGTCCTAATCTCAACGATGTCCATTTCCACTTGCAGTCTGCCAAACCCCATGTACTTTTTCTGACAGAATTTCAGTTATCAGTTGATTCAACTACTGCTCATCTCAGATGCCCAAATTATTCGCTGTATGATTCCTTTCGCAACAAAGGTGGTACTTGTGCATATGTCCATTCCGATATTCCTTGTCAGAGACTTGGTAATTTGGAATCTCCTCTTTTCGATCTTCTCTGGCTTAAAATCTCTCTACCTCATTGTGTCAAATTCGTCTGTTGTCTCTACCGTTCTCCCAATTCCACTAATCACTTGGAGCTCTTTGGCTTCCTCTCTTTGCAACATGACTCTCTCCAGTCCAACTTTCCTAACAGTGAGATAAATTTCCTTGGTGATTTTAATGTTCACAACTCCAGCTGGATTCCGTTTTCTAGTCACACCGACCGAGCTGGTCGAGATGCTGAGGCTTTTGCAATTACTAATAACCTTGCACAGATTTTTATTTACCTACCAGAATACCGGACAATCCTAACCATACAGCCAACACGCTTGATCTTTTTCTCAAAAACAACCATTCTAAGTACACTGACGAAGTGAGTGGTCCTTTAGACACCTCAGATCACAACTTGCTGATTGTCTCTTCTCCAATGCAGCCTTTATCTCATGGCTCTTCCCAACCTCGTATTGTTTGGCATTACAAAAATGCAAAATTGGATGACCTGCGAGATTTCTTTTCCTTGGTCGGATTACGGTTTCAAAACGTATGATGTCAATGTTTGCTCAGATCGTGTCAGTGAAATTATTCTTATAGGAATGGAATCCTTTATTCCACACTCCACTTTAAAATCTCATCCTTTATCTAAACCTTGGTCCTTCAATAAATGTGCTAAGGCTCTTCAAGAGAAGAATGTTGCATGTCGTAATTGGCTTGTTTCCAATTCTTTGTTTTCATTTTCTGCCTACGCCAAAGTTCGCAACAATTGTAAAGCAGTTATTAATCAATCCAAACTAGATTTTGAACAGGCTAAGAGTAGAAAACTTGTTTCTTTCCCTAATGGTAGCCTCTGGTCTCTTGCCAAAGCTATTGTCCACAACTGATGCCCATCTCTGCTCCCGCCTCTCTCAAAACCAGATGGTTATTTTGTAACTTCACCCAAGGATAAAGCTGACCTGCTAGCATCCCATTTTTGTTCCAACTCGTGTATTAATGATGTTGGTAAAACATCTCCCACCATTCCCAACACGCTCCATTCAATGCCTCCTGTGGTCTTCCTCAAAAGGATGTCAGCAGGATTTTTACGAATCTTGATGCTAAGAAAGCTGCACGTCCTGATGGTATTTTTCCATTTGTTCTCAAAATCTGTGCTCCTGTTCTTTGCCGCCTTTTTTCACTTTCTTATTCCAAAGGTGTTTTTCCTTCTGCTTGGAACTCTTAAACTGCCTAGAAACCTTCCGTCTGATCAGCGGTCGCTAGTATAGATTCCGTCAGTGTCGATCCACTTGTGATATTCTGGCTTATGTTACCCATTTATGGACAAATTCAATGGAAAAAGTCCTGTGAAACCCAAGCAGTTGCTCTTGACATCTCAAAGGCTTTTTGAGATGTCAAGAGCAACTGCGTAAAGGTCTTCTAAACAAACCTCTATCTTATGGTTTGCCAACTTTTTTTTTGTAATTGGTTATTCAATTTTCTCTCTGATCGCTCACTGAGGGTGATGGCAGGTGGCTCTGGCTCTTCTAACTTCTCCACTAATGCTGGTGTCCCCCTAAGATTCAGTTCTTTCCCCCACTTTTTTCCTCTTGTATATTAATGACCTTCTTCCGTTGACTGGAAATCCTATCCATAGTTTTACCGATGATAGCACATTGCATTCCACTTTTCATTTTGAGACACCTTGATCTGTTCAATCAACTTCAACTTCTCGAATATCTACTACCAATTCCTTAAATGCCGATCTCCAGTGGGGCTAAGACAACTTAGTTGATTTCAATCCTTCTAAAACTCAGTCTTATCTTATATCTCGCAAAAAGGATTCTTCTGCTCCTATGCTTATCTTCGGTGACACTCCGATTTCTAGGCAAAATGATATATCTCGTTTGGGGATTACCCTGATTTCTAATCTCTCTCTTGGCACAAGCACATTACAAATATTGCTTCCTCTGCATCTAAAAAACTTTGTTTTCACTTTCGCTCTCGGCGTTACTTTTCTTGTAAACAGCTGTTCACTCTGTACAAATCGCAAATCCGCTCTACCATGGAATATTATTCTCACATCTGGAGCGGTGCCCCCACAACCTCTCTCAGGCTTCTAGATTCCATTTAGAAGAGGGCAGTTAGGTTAATTAATGACTCATTTCTAACAGAGTCTCTCCACTTGCTGTCTCATAGATGTACTGTTTCTACTGCATGCCTTTTTTACAGATACTTCCATGTGCACTGTTCTTCTGAATTGGCTTTTATAATTCCCGCTTTCTTTCAAAACAGTCCGAAGACGTGCCGCCACTAGCCAACATCCATTTATTGTCCTACTTCAAACTCAAAGAACCAACTTTTCATCTTCCTCGTTTATTCATTCAGCTGCCATTTTCTGGAACAACCTTCTTTCGTACGTATTTCCTGAAAATTACAGTCTACAGAAGTTCAAGTCTAATGTCAACAAATATCTTCTTTCCTCTTCTCAACCTCCAATCCAAGCACGGTACTAAGTACTGTTGGTTCTAATACCTCTCGTGTTTGGGGTTTTCATAAAAAAATAATTATTAATATTGTAATATGCCATACTTCTTTCTGAAGCCAGTACGATGCTCTACAAAAGAAAAAAAAAGGAAGCCAGCTCGTGTTTTCTGCTGATATTATAGAATCCATTTCCAAGTTTAAAGGTCTATTCCTAAAATTAAAAGGAAACCAAGACTAGAGTATACACCGGCCAAAGTGCCGTAATAATTTATTAATGGGCTGGAATAGGAATAAAATCAGGGAGAAGTTTGGCCATGCTCAAGCCAAACGATCTTCGGTAAATGTCTAGATTTTGTTGTTCAAGAGATATGTGCCTGCAGAATAAATTCACCACCTTATCATGAGAATTTGAGATATTATAACAGAGGAAATAACCCCAGGAAGCAAATTTACTATGAGAGCGTAATTCTAAAAATCTCAATCGAGAAACCATAACATTCTCTGATTGGGTGTAGACTGAAAATAACAACCACTGCCCATGATTATGATCTAACCCCAGATATAACATGGATAACCGCACTACAGAAATAGCTCAAACTATCAGCCTGAAAAGGTGGACCAGCTACAGGAATGGATTGTTTTGATTAAGTTGAAAACCCATGCAGGCCAACATGCAGCCATGACCGTAACATCTCCTGCAGCTAATATAATAAAATCTATTGTAATTTAATATAACCTTAGGTTAACTACTAAAGCCAGTATAAATATGGATATTATTATGAAATTTTAGGAAGTATCGTCAACTGTAAATTTACATAAAATGTAAATAGCGATGTAAAGAATAAAGCCTTCGGAGGACATCATTTCTTGCCAGATGAGATCAAGACGGTACTGCAGGAATGGCTTCGAGACAACCAGAAGCATTCTCCCGCGTAACCAATACTCTTGTTAGTTAGATGCTGGAGGAGCAGTTGAGGATATTTGTTTATGAGCAAAAAGAATGTTGTGCACCTTTAACATTGAGCATGATATAGATGAAAATTCAGCTCAAAACCACTTTCATAGAAATTAACTATGCATACATCATTCGAGAGATTATTTTGGAATTCGTCATAGCGATTGAGGTACAGACAAAAAACTCAACCTCAGTGTTTCGGTTAGATCATGATTATTACATCATTTGAAAGACCTTGTCAAGATATGATCTTGACTAATGTTGATAGAGATCGAGATAATCTGCAACTCGAAATCCAGCCACTTAAAATGAAAGATTCTTAGAGGATTTGATTGAAACGAATATTTTTGAATCCCCAATAAGGATTTCTTTAGACAGAGTCTATAATTTGAAATCTTTCAAATAGATCATATTGACCTGTATTTAAGAATGAGAGATTATCTTTGTATCCCTAATAAATATTGAGAATATCGTCCAAAATAATTCAAAATTTTTGAAGCCTTAACCGCTTTTATAATAGTCGTATACCATTTTACCTTGATGTATAATAATAAAATTGTCATTGCCTGTTGTTGTATATATATTTATATATTGTAATTGTACATAATAGTATCATAGATCATTATGAAATGTTGATTTGCATCGCCGTCTTTGTAATCATCGAAAGATATATTGGCAAAATTATGAGTTTGAGGAACTGCAATTTTAATTTATTTCTTTGGCGTCTTTTGAAGCGTTAAAACGTAAAAAAGTAACAGTAAGAAACAGTTGCACGTTATTTATTATTATGTTCATGAGCTTTCACTGCTCCAGCTATCATGAGTTGCGCTAGTCAAAGCATGGCAGATTTAGAGAAGACAAAGCAAGTCGTATTTTTGCATAAGTACGCATTCAGCCAGCGCTACTAAACACTTGATTCACAGCAATCTCTATGATTTACCTGTGATGTATAACATAATTACATTACTGAGCAATAATTTCTCTACGTTGCTGCTGTCTCACCCTGGCACACGGCCAGGCTCGATTTTTAATATGCGTGTGGGATTTTACGCTTAGCTTGTTTTAGCGATGTGCTCTGGCAATCTTTTTCATGGAGGTCGCTGTGGCGAAACGTATGTGTCTAGCACCTTGCCTAACGTTTTTGTAAGGCTAACTTCCAATGGAAGGAGTTGCTCAACCAAAGTAAGGCATGTGATTTGGCGGGCCAAGTGAAATTGCTACTATACCTAATCACTGTGTCGTTCTAATTTGTTACGATATTTTGCTCGTGACCTAGACATTAAGAATGATAAAAATAAGTTTTTATGGTACTACTGTTCCTGTGCATAAATGTAACCTAAGTTTTCTAACTGTTGAAGCACTTTTCAATAATAGTGCTTAATTATTTACACCGTAAAAAAAAACATCCATTTAAGGTCCATATTAAATCGATTCTAAAGTATTCTTTAGTTTATTATTTTTTTTTTTAGGACTGTATTTCATAAAATAGCTCCTGGCTAAATTTTACATGGAACTAGTAAGGAAATAAAAACAGAATTTTTTTCAGAATTTTAAAATTTGATTCGATTTGTTTAAATTCTTGAAGAAAGCGGAGCTGTTCTGTTCCATTTTTAAAATTCTGACCCTAAAAAAGTGATGAAATTCTTCAAGGCGTAGAAGCGTAAAAAAGGCATGGAAGAACAGTCATTCAATACAAATTTATAATTTTCATTTATTGCCCATTTTATATTTTCCTAATAACTAAGCCAATAATTTTAGCCATTCTTTTATTTTAATTTTATGGTAATCCCCTGGCATTTTCTGCAGTGAAGGGGATTTGTCACTTACCAATGTACACCTATATTTTATTTTTGGTAGGACAAATAAAGATTATTATTAAGTTGAGTTTATTACCCTAATATAAATATGGAGCATTAATCAACATATCTATAAGGAAATACTTCAAAGTTCACATGCTCGATGAAACTTGCCATACCGCAGGGTTGAGAAATCCCAAGAGTCCATTCTCCCCTGGCTACTTTCTCAGTTATGTTTTAAACTTCTTATGTTCGATAGATTTAGGGTTGGTAACCGTTCTTTTCCTAGAACAGTTTTACTTCAGAAACAACCTCTTACTTGATTTGTTCTCTGGTATTTTCAAAGTAGGATTTTCGAACATTTAGAATCCATGGAAGAGATTCGGTAAGTTAAAAGAGAAGCAAGCAGGGAACAGATCCGAACATGGCATTTATTTATTTTTTATCTTAATCAGAAAAAAAATATTCAACGAACAATTGGCAAGAGCAATTGACAAATACAAATCGTGCTTGATAGATTTAACTGTATTGTGGCAGTATTTTTGCTGTTTAGAAATCAATATGAAATGCCTAGTTTTAATACCGAAATCTGATAACACAAATATATTCCATCATATTGAAGTGTTGAACGCCTAGAAAAATGAATAATTTTAAAAGTCAACGTGAGTAATGGTTCATACTTCAACTACAGGATAGTTGATATTTTTATTATGTAACCATGGTAAATATATGAGACATTTTCTTAAACTTACAAGAACATATTTCTAATACTTGTTTACATATTTCCGGAAGTGAAATTCTCTGATAATTTTCTATATGGCTTTCTACTTTTGGGGATAACTGAAGGCGTGGTTTATAGCCAAAAAACCAAAGGATTGTAGCACTGAAGGAAAACATTTGCAATGCTTTGTTGTTCTTCTCTTAAGAGAAGAACAACAAAGTTTCTTTTCTTAAGAGAAAAACAGTGTTTTTCTCTTAAGAAAACTAAATCAAACCTTCGCACAAGAATTCATATTTGTATGGATGTTAATGGTAATCAATTTGAGTCATAAGTGAATTAAATGTATATTGCTTCTATATGGATCCAGACTTCTGATACATTCCTACATAAGGGAATACATTTTATAGATAAAAATTCACCTATACTCCATTAGATGAATTTTTAAATATCTATTTCCTGAATTTTCATCTTCAAAAATGCTTTTTAATGCGAAAGAAAGACTTTATTGTGAAGAGAAGAGAGATAAGGACGCAAAAAGACGATTAGGTGGCACAGACAATTTTCTGTCATTTAAATAAAAAATTACATGATCAGCATATAGGTACCTAAGTTTCAGTAAGCAGAGATTTATATTGCATAGAATACATAAACAGCTGCATAAAATCTATTCATATTTATGGTCAGTGACAGTGGTTGTCTGGCATGGACTGATATACCCCGATCGGATAAATTGGACGTTGAAGTGTAGAATACCATTTTCGGAATAATGCTCCTTAAAATCAACCTCTCCACACTGCTCTAGTAGGAAGTAAGGAAGGATATGCTACTAAATTAATAATTAAATTAAATTAAACCCCCTGCAAAGATCTCTTGGATTTTGATTCTCTGAACTTGGTACATTATTATTCAAGGTAATAATTCTTAAAAGTAGAATTTTATCGCACGATCACAAGATGAATATTCCATTCCCATAATGAAAAATTATCAGAAAGAATAGTTTATAGACAGACAACGGTGTTTTTAACTTTGGGACAGTTAAAATCATATTTCAATGAGTCCAAACTAAAACTCAAGATGGAGCAATGTAAGGAATTGATCATAATTCTACTTGCCGTATGCAAATACGGAAGTTGCTGGCTACAAAAGTCTTCGTAGCTAGTACAGTAATTACGATCGATGGTTACCACACATCGTGTGGAGAAGGCCAGGTTGTCTCTGATTCCGCTGAGGAGGGCAGGATTTTTTTTTATTACACCGTGGCCCAATTAATGGATTTTGTATGGGGGGGAATTGCATGGTTTTTTATCCCGTAAACAGGAATTTTCATTTACAAAATATATGCAGTTTAGAGATACGATTGTATATAGACGTTTCATGGCCGTGACACATCAAAAAATTGCTCTAAACCATTTTTTTCCCAATAAGTTTTTATGATTCTCAGTAGCAGATTATTGGGAGCCTCAGATCTTCACTACCACAGCACAAAGCTATGTAGACAACCGACAAATAGTGGATAACGAAGTGATTTTGATGCGAGCGATGATGCTGCTATCCATTCTCTATTTTTTTAACGTATAAATCTGTTTTCAGTGCTTTTCTTTCAGTATCATAACCATTTCTCTATTGCGTCAGTTTTCATTTCCCCCTTTTAGTAAGGTAGCCACTTTCAAGTTTTTGCCACCGGGGAAGGAGTAATGACCCCTGCAGTGGGATTCCTTATCTTATCAAATGTAGCTGTAGCATAATTCATTTACTTATTAATTATACCACACAAATATATATATATATATTTTTTAAATTTCTGGCAAGGAAAAATTAAGTTTTTTTACCAGCTGATTAACTAATAATATATAAAAGTAAAATAGAACTATACCATTCTGTACAGTCTCTTTAAATAATAATAATAATTAAATAAATTAAATTGTGAATTCACTTAATTAATAAACAATGAAAGTATTGTTATCATATTAATTAATAATTTTAATTCTATTAATTAGATTATCCTACAAAGACTAAAAGCTACAGACTGGAAAAAAATTGCTGCTAGCCATCCTGATCAAACGCTTACCAATTTAGCAAACTTGTTAAAAGACATCGCCTGTGAAGGAGCCTCCAAATCTGTACGCCTGTCTCCCAGGACCAAGAACTGGTTTACCAGCGACGCAAAACTCGCCTTCATCATGAAACAGAAACTATACAGGAAATGGCAAAAAACACGGGATCTAGCCGACTACCAACTCTATAAAAAACATCGGGCACGCTTCCTACGCATTCGGAGGAAGGCGCAGAATGACTGGATTGCACACAGAATGAAACTTGGGAAAAGAATCTTCACCAACAAGAATCAACAGTCCCCCATGTCCACTGACACCTTCCTTGCATGGGCTAACTCGCTCGCAACTAAGCCCCTATCTGCCCCAAACCCCTTTATTCGGGTTAATCCACCAGCTAACCAGACATCACTGGATAAAATAGCCATCACAAAAGAACGCCTTACTGAGGTCATCAACAGTCTTCCCAACAAGTCTACCACTGGCCCGGATGGATTCCCTATTTTCATGGTTAAACTGTGCAGTGTATATATCATTGATCTCTTGCTTGATGCATTCAATTCCGTCCTCGTAACAGGAGTTTACCCTGCTATCTGGAACACATATTATGTTTCTCCAGTTCCAAAAAAGTCTAACCCAAAATTGCCTAATGACTACAGACCAATTTCTGTAGGATGCACTTTTCTCAAAATCTTGGAAAAAGCCATACTTCCTGCTCTCATCCATCACATGTTCGGCCACAAACCTCCATACCTCCATAGTGTACTACCTGGACGTTCCACGATCACCAACCTCTTGGACACACTGTTCAGAATTGAAAGTACCTTAAGCAACAAAGAGCAACTGGATATTGTGTTTCTCGACATTAAGGCGGCCTTTGACAATCTGTCCACCCATGCATTATGTACCATACTGTGCACCTATTTCAAAATCTCTGGCAACATCTTAGTTCTCCTTAGGAAACTCCTTCAGTCCAGGATCCTATGGATCAGAAATCAAAACCATAATCACCACATTCTCTGCTCCAGAGGGCTCCCCCAAGGGGGCGTTCTCTCTGCCGCCCTCTTCGCCGCATCTTTAGAACCCTTCCTATCAAACCGTACTAATTTTACGACCTACGCAGATGATATTAAGTTCTTCGTCATCACAAAATGCCCCCAGTCTCTCCAGTCTATTACTGTGAGCTCCAACCGACAGCTACATGAACTGGAAAACTACCTTCATGCGATTGGGCTCTCCATTAATAAAGAGAAAACTGCACAACTCTCTATCACCAAGAAGAAAAATACCAACGATGTGGACATCATTATTGCGAATTCTCCAGTTAAAAAAGTCACCCAACATAAAGATTTGGGTATCATCTGGGACAAAGACCTCACCTTCTTGCCTCACTTTAATGCCACTCGAACGAAAACATATTCGGCTTTATGGGCAGTAAAACAAGAGATCTCCAACTTCCATAACCCGGACCTTATCATCAAATACATTCTTCGTTGTATTTTCCCAATTCCATTATATGCCTCGACTATATGGTCCTCAGCACCCTCATCATACCAAGCCAGGTTCCTCTCCCTGGAATTCTGGATCTTGAAATGGCTAAATAGGGTTGCTGGGCTAACACCTACAATCTCAAAATCTGTTCTGGTCACCAATCTTAATACGCTTCCTTGGAGGTATCACATCATCTCTAGGAACCTTCTTACCCTCTCTCAGCTTCTATCCGGAAAACTGAGGTCACCCGATATTTGGGATATCATCGCCAGACCGTCCGACAGGAGAAGATGCCAGTCCAACACCTCCCCATACAGATCGAAGCTGCGTAGCATGTCCTCCTTGGACAACATGTTTCCACACAACTCCTTCCAAATATTTAACAGATTAGCCATAGACGCTGAGAAACTTTGCAAGGACAGAACCTACATTGATCTTCCATTCTTGCAGACATGTATGCCTTAGTCATGCTCTAGGTGGACTCTCTGTGATACCGCAATATCCACGCTTCGATGTATCCGGATGCACTTTTATTTGTTGTAACTTTATGTTTTTGTACTTGTTGTAACTTTATGTTTTTGTATTTGTTATAACTTTATGTTTTTGTATCTTCACCAGTGGCTGTTTAAGGCCGTATATTGTATCTGGCTCTGTATGCAATGCATATGTCTGTATTTTATGTTTTTTTCTCTGTATATAACTCATGCCCTCTAGCTGCATAGCTGTAAAAGGACATTTCTTCGGATATAAATTGATATTAATAATTATTAAATTATGGGGAGTTAGGAGGATTGTTATGTCCTATTTTGTTTTTTTTCAGTCAGTACAATTTAAACTGCTTAGTTAACGCACTGGTGTTAATGCTTACAGAAAAACAACCTTTCCAACTAATTACATACATCGAGTTACACTAGTACGTGCATTATTTTCGAACAAATAAGGGAAGCAAAAAGGTTTTTTCGGTTTATTTAAAAGAGAAAACAATGGCGAAATTCCAGATTAAACGTTTTACAATATACTGTTATCTCCAAAGAGTCAAATTGACCACTAGTTTAAAAGCAAATGTGCTTGAAAGTAGCGTAATACAAAGGTAATTCGTTATGAAAGCAAAGTTTGTTCTACGGTGCGAAGTCACATTTGCTCGATACCTGCGCCTGACTCATCTATCACCTTTCTGTGGGTTAAGAGGAAAAACTGGAGGATATAGAATCAGTATTGGGTGTAAAATTTTTCCACAAATTAGCATACATGAAAAATTTGGTGCCGATCCAACATCTTGTTATTGAGTAATGAGAGAACACTCGAACTTTACTGTCATTGACAGTTGATGGACAAAATAATGGAACCACCTGATATGAAAGTAGCAGTTTTTTTAATACTTGTATGACATATTTATGAACATCTAGTGATGATATTTTTTTTGTTTCTTGCAGATGTTTATGTTTTAATTGTTTATTTAGAGGTGATATAAAAAAGTACATTAAGGAAATGGCTGACCTGTCTGAATTCCGAAGAAGTCAAATTAGTGGTGTACATTTAGCAGGGACACCTGTGACTAAAACTGCTATTTTTTTTAATGTATTCAGAGCAGCTGTACCAAAAAAAAAAAAAAAGCACGACTAAACTATTATATTAGGGTCACCCAGAAAGCCATTTCAACTACCCATGTGTATTGTGTCTGTAAATTGCGTGTGTTCTCTGGTCGATTTGCCTGGTTTGCTGGACGAAAACCCCCAATTTTACCGGGGAGAAACCTAGTCGGTCTCAGGCGGAGACAGAAAGTCTACGCCTGAGACCGACTAACTAAGCCACGGAGTGAAAAAACCCCATAAAAGTTCCTCGCGTCATCGACGGGATTCGAACCTGGGTCTTTTCCACTTGGTGTGGGAAGGACGGTGACGATTCCATTGTGCTACCGCGCAGATCAGCTGTACTAAAAGTGATGTCTGCTTTTACCAAGTGTGGAAAAGGAAAATCGATAGGAAGAATTGTGACAAAATGGAAGCTGACTGAAAGAGACCGGCCTACACTGAAAATGACTCTAACTCGAAAACATAAAAACTGCTGCAGAACTTATGTGAATCTCAGTAATTCCCCTTTCTATCAAAACAGTTAGGCAAAAACTTCATAAAGCTTAAATTTATGGCAGAGCTGTAATTGCCAAGCCACTCGTTACCTATGGTAATACAATGAATGCAGTGGTGTAAAGGAACGAAAAAACAGAACACTTGATGTTCTGTTTCATAGTTTTAGACAAATCATCATTCACACTTTTTTCAACGTTAGGGAGAGTTTACGTTCGGCGAATTCCACAAAGAAGCGCATTATCCTGACTGTTTTATGGCAACCGTCAAACATGAGGAGGATCCTCATGTTTGACAAACAATGGGTTGGGCAGCAATATCTTGGGGTTCTCTGGTTCCTGTCATCACCCTGAATGAGCGAATTACTATTACCGATTACCTTGATATTCTGAGTGACTAGGATCATCCCATGGTACAAACATTGTTTTCTACAAACGATGCCATGTTGAAAGATGATAATGCTCCAATGCAAACACAGCCAGTTGTGTTCAATATTGAGTTGAGAAGCATGAAACCGAGGCTAAGCATGTCCCATGGCTTGTGCGATCAACAGACGTAAATGGCAGATTACATCTGTTGATTGTGCAGATTTACTCCAACTTCATCACTCATAAAGAATGGTCCAATATTCCTCTGAAGACAGTTCAAGATCTATTGGAATCTAATCCACGCAGAATACAAGCTGTTTTAAAAGAAAGCGAAGATCACTGAACACCATATTAGTGTATACCTGTAACTCTTATTACAGATGTTTCCATTATTTTGTCTACCTCCCCTCCCCGTATGTGCACTACCCTAAAAAAAGCTTTCGGGCATCTTCTCCCACCCAGATATAGTGAACGGTGTGAAAGAGAAAAAAACACTTTATTCTTTTTCTTAACAAGTTTAAAAGTAATGCAGAGATATCATAAATATCTTTACTTTCAGTAGCAAAGATATCACAAACAAGCAACAAGTGGCCGCAAGGCAGCTACTCCGTTTTCAAAAGACTTAATCGCCGGATGTCATATGCGATTATGCGGAACTGTATAGGTAATTTGCCATAGTTGCATTGCAAAGTCGACCATTGCTGAGCTGGTGAAAAGAGAGGGATTTAATTGTGCACAAACAGTCATGTAAATCAAAAAACTGACGGACAGGAATTGCCGATTTCTGAAGGAATCGTTGCGTAGTATAGTCTGTTAGCAGTTGCACGAATCGACAAGTCAGCTATGTGTTATCTAACGATAACCCCTTTCGAAATCAGTCAGCTTTGCTCCCTATGCCGTGTCAAGAAAACTTAACTTGTGGAGCTCGTACGCCTTCCTTACGTCTGGGTTACTTGGTTATCCAGGAAGGTACACCCTCTGTTATGTCCACCATCTACTTCTATTACTACTTATTTAGAAAGTAACTCTGATATTTGAGTTTTCATAATTTATGATTTTCATAGCTGGACATTAGTACTGTTCTAAACTTTTGAATTAGAAAAAAAGTAAGTTAATACTTTAGTACTAAATTGCTTTTTCTAGTACTTTAATACTAACTTGCTTTTTCTAGTACTTTAATACTAACTTGCTTTTTCTAGTACTTTAATACTAACTTGCTTTTTCTAGTACTTTAATACTAACTTGCTTTTTCTAGTACTTTAATACTAACTTGCTTTTTCTAGTACTTTAATACTAACTTGCTTTTTCTAGTACTTTACTACTACCAAAATATGGTAGTAAATTCTTTTTCTGTAATACTTGGAGAAAGGAGAATAATATTTCGCCAAACCATATTAACCTCTCTATCGCCTTCTTTTCTCTATCAAAAATATATTTCTGTGTTCATCGCATTGATCTAAATAATATTATCAACTAGTATGACCATACAAAATGCGGTCAGAAATTTTCTCAGATAAAACGGTTTCATATACAGTAGGTCGAGATTCATCATGAGTTACGAGTATATGTGTACGAACCTTAAATCGTCTATGAACGTTGTAGGAAAGTGGAATGATACTTTCTGATTATTGGATCTGATGCATCAACGTCACTGACCTTTATGATTCTGTGGACATCAGTTTCTCACCGCACTCATCGTCTTTGCTGAATGTCGTTCATTCACAATGTAATACTTTGTGGAGCAAGATGAAATATTTCAAACTCCCTCTCAGCTCATGACAGTCTAGAAAATAGGGGGTTTAACAGAGCCAAGGCAGCTATTGTTTAAAACTTCCTATCTTGTCGCAAACTGAAGTATAAAACCAGCAAAGCTTGCTGACTTAAAACAGCTTATCGTATCAGGTACTGGCAAATTCTTGTCATCTACTTTCAGGGTTTGGCGTAGGACATCAGACAGCTCGATGATGGATCGCAACGGCGCAGCGTTCCTCCAGTAACTCTTCGAAAATTGGCCTTTCTAAAACCACCATATTTGGTATATGTCATTATAACGGAGCGGAGTCTGTGAGTAGTCATTTGTCTGTGTTCAGAGTATCCCCAGTGTCAAATGTAAGTGGTGGGGAAGATTTAGCTTGCCGTTATGGACTGTAAATATATGACGGGAAAGAGGGCAGAGAATTGTTCCCGGACTTTATTGTGATGGCGAAACCTGACAGCTGAACCGGAATGTGCAGATAACATAATGACAATATTGTGTCTGTACCGGCTGCTGTAATGGCTGATGATTAACGTTTTCTCAAGTGAAACCTTCTCGGAATGTTTGACGTTTCAGAAAGTCAATGTTGGAGAACCGCGCGAGGAATTTTATTATTACATCTATACAGTAGCTGTTTGAAATGAGCTGCCAGAAAGTTGTGCGAATGTCCCTATGGGGGATGAATTCCATTAAGCGCAGTTAGTGTCATATTTCAGAAACACGAAATAAAATTTCTACTCGATCCTTGTTTTGTAACGTGTACTGGAAGTTACCATGCACTTTATTATAAGCCGAATATGATAGGTAAATGTAAAAGGGGAAGCGATTATATATCTGAAAATTTCAAGAGCCCATCTGTTTCATTACTGTTTTCATCTCTTTATTTATACTACATTTATTCTCCTTTATATACTCTCTTCTTTATCTTCTATATTTTTATTTACCTACAATATCGCTTCTTATTTAGTTAAAACATTTTTCCCCACCTGACCGTCATTGTGCACTGACAGCGCCTTGGTTTTAGGATAGGCGTGTGTAATGTTCGTATCCCTTAGAAGGGATACGAACATTGCACAAATAATATCCCTTAGAAGATATTATTTGCGAGACGTAAATGTTTGCAATGGGAAAAGGTGTCATAAATTTTGTTATTAATAAGAGCTGTTTTCTCTTGGTTAGGATATTGTTAATTAGAACCTGCAAAATGCGGTTTTGGAGATAGAATATATTAACTACTGTTGATTTTATAGAAGATAACGAATGCATAATTGAAATGAAGTGAATATCCTTGTTGTGATAAAATTACTCCAAAACATGTCACTATCTTTTGAGAACTGAAAGAGCGAATGAAATTTATGAATAAAATCTTTTAGATAAACCAAATAAATATGAAAAGTTGTGTATTAAGAACAATGAATTGGAACTAGAGGATCCAAATTCATTGCTCGATCCGTAAATTTTCACTCCCCTGGAAATAATTTTATGTTAACTTAACTTGATACGTTTAACCTATTCACATAAAGAAGTAAACATACTCTAGGTTTATACTTGGCAAGGTAGCCGACCGGGCTAGCCAGGTGGGTAAAGTGCCTGCCTGGCAACCCAAAGGTCGCGGGTTCGAATCTCGCCTCGGGCTTGGATCAAAGTACTGCAAAAACCTTGGGAGGTGCATTATAGCCACAGAAGCCGATGCGCCAACAACTACCAAAAAAAAAAAAAAAAAAAACTTGGCAACGTCAGTAAATTATTATTAGTATATTATTAGCCATATAGCAAGGAAGCCCCTAGTGTTTTTGCTGCACTAGCAAAAAAAATCATAAAAATAATTAAATAAAAATAAAAGATAAATGTATAATAATAAATAATAAAAATAAACTATAAACACATAAAAAACAAAATAAACACTGTTTTTCCTTCCTAACGTAGGTTCAGCTGACTTGAATTTCCCCAAGTTGTCAGCCTCAACTAACCACGGAAGTAACTTGTTCAGTAATTAACAACACGCTGGCTAAAAAAAAACCTTACGTCGAAGCTAAATCTCTTTTCTGATAATTTAAATTTGTGGCCGCTAATTCTAGAATAAGTTATAACAGTAAAATTTCGCCTTCATTCATCTTACTATCCCTCTTAGAGCCATGTAGACCTCATGAAGTCATCTAATAAGGTGCCTGGTCGCCAAGCTCTGTATCCCACATATTCGAAGTATTTTCTCATACAGGTGTCTTCTTGAGATCTCATTAATATTGCGGAATTATTTTTCTAAGCCTTTTTGTGACTGTTGAAAGTTGTTTTCGGAACCAGATTGTGAAAGTTGTTTTCGGAACCAGAATTGAACGACTTCGTTCAATTCTGGTTCCGAAACAACTTTGATTATTTTGAAATTCTTTACTGCCTAAGAACTCATTAAATGGTCAGAATAAATAATAAGAAGAAGATACAAAGTCCGTCCGGAAGTAGGGAGAGAGTACACCTTTCATTTCAGATTTGTCAAAGGTATTCCTTCTTGCTGCGGCTCTGAGGTCTGGAAATGTTTTGGTAAAAAGAGATGTCTTTGGATTGCTGACCTCGAGTATGGAATTCTTTTGCGACATTTTTATGACTTTCAGTGAAGACTTTAGGCTGCTTTTCTAATTGAATCAAAAAATTTCACACCATTTTGAGCCTTAAGTCTGATAAAAATTTAGCCCGGTTTCATATTTTTGTTCGAAAAAAGAAATTTGTAACAATGGGCAACAGAAACCTGTTCTCCTTCAGATTGAATACTAATTAAACTTTTCTTGGTCTTAGAATGAGAAGCAGCTATGGTGATCTCGTCGGATTATTATTCTTTCATCCTACGAGATCACCATAGCTGCTTCTCATTCTATGTTTCTTGATAAGCTGATAATAAATAACCCATTCTGAATTATTTTATTCAGAATGAGTTATTCACATTTGAACCACTGTCGTATATAAGTAATATGATAGATACTTCTCTTCTACCCTAATTATTTATTTAGCATATTTTATTTATTGACGAAGCTGTTATTCGTTCCATTGCATACCATATAAGGATTAAGGAAGTGCCCAAGCGCCTAAGCCAGTCAGCGACGTGTGTTATGGGGCACTTTTATTGTAAGAAAAACCCGAGTTCCAAAAAAAAAATCATTATCGCTTTCTGAGATCAGGTAGCTACTGAACCGAGTGGATATGATGTAAGAAATGAACTAAAGTAATTTCGCTCATCCCTCTTCCACCCCGTCTTCCCTTTACGCTTTCATCCAACGAACCTTGGGATTAGTGCGAAAATTAATTTTCGAGAACACTAAGGGGATGATTATCATAGCTAAAAATAGCAATAAGAAAAAAAATTAATTAATTTGAAGGGTATGGTCAGGTGATGCCCCTTCGTCATCATCATAACTTCTGTAAATCTAAATCATCAGGAACAGTACAAGACAACTACTACAGCTTTTTCTCTTTGAAAAATGCTTTGAACCTCTGGCCTGATTTCTCCCTCGTGCAATATTGATTTTATGGATCGGTGAAGTCAAGGGGGTAATCCTTATAATATTTCTTGATTAGACAGAAACGTATTGAATAAGCCTTCCTTCAAGACGGGCGCAAACAACTCTGTTAATTCTCTTTTTCTCTACATGCCCGTAGACATACACAGTGTTTTGCTACGTTTTTAGAGAATCAAGGCTTTTTTTTATGGCACAAGAGTATGAGAGTATTTTTTCTTATGATAAGAAAATTGAAAGTACAGTAGTTGGAAATAAAGATAATTACATTAGATTGTAAGTGCGCGAAACACCAATTTAAAAACATCAAATTAATTAAAAGTTAATCAGAAATATATAATTTAATAATGCACAATAATCCAATGAACAACAGTTAGAAAGATATTTTAAAAGACTGTTGAATCAAAAAAATTAAAAATGGAAGAATTACAGTATAGTATGTAGCGATGAGATGGAAATAAGGGTATCAAGATTTAATCTTAAGATGATAAGAGCAATATGTATTAGTATTAGATGTATATTTCAAGGAAACTAAGGCTTTGATGCATCATAGAAAAATAAATAAAAATAATAAAAAATAAAATAAACTGTCTGTGTGCTTTCCTCCTCACGTAGGTAATTGTTAAACTCACCTTTGAAACTCACCAAGCTGTCAGCCTCAACTACCCACGCAGGTAATTCCAGCAATTAACTGGCTAAAAAAAATTACCTACTATCCATTCTAGATCTTCTGTATATCTCTGTAACTTGAATTTATGGCTTCTAGTTCTAGAATCGTTTACAATAATGAAAATTTCGTCTATTAATTTTATTATCTCCTCTCAGAGCCTCAATAACATCTCCTCTAAGGTGCTTATCAAGCTCTGTAGCCCACACATTGGAAGTCTTTGCTCATACGAGCGCGTTTTTCAGATCTTATCAAGCGGGTTACCTGTCGTTGGATACTTTAACGCATCTCGATGTCTTTGACACATCGTTCCAAGTGCCTTCTTGCAATTTTCTTATACAGCAGGGATTTATACGGTTGGAATGGAATGGGTGGAGCGGTTGGGATGCGGAGAGATTTTCAGAAACGTATGAGGAGGAGGAGGAGGGGAGGTTAAAATAGAAGTACCCACAGCTGACTGGCTAGTTGATTTGATTAGCTTTGCGCTAAGCATCCGATGACATAATTAATGATTTAGGTTTTGTTTTGAGGGTTTAAAACTTGACTTTTAAGTGGAAAAAAACTTTCCCCCACCTGACACCGACTTAGTACCGGTTTAAAAACCTTAAAAAAAATACCTTCGTGTTTCTAGAGTTGGAATCCTGGTTATAGCCAGGACGCTTAGCCATTCCACTCGGCAACCAAGGAGCGAAATTCTATGACTTATCTTGTAAGCTAGTGTATATCAAAAGCTTTGTGTTTTGCGCTCCCATAAGTTAAATAGCATACTCTGGGGTCTTCCTCCTTATATATATTGTACACATTTTTCTAGAAGCATGAAAATAATTTGGTATAATTTAATTCACGATTTCATGTTACAATGTAAATTCAATAG
The DNA here is from genome assembly GCF_048544385.1 of Mastigoproctus giganteus. NCBI lineage: Eukaryota > Metazoa > Arthropoda > Arachnida > Uropygi > Thelyphonidae > Mastigoproctus > Mastigoproctus giganteus. The sequence goes on from NC_143576.1 coordinate 221,424,653, forward strand.
GATATGTAAATGTATAAATATATGAGAAAAACAAAAAAAAAATGTGTTAAATTTACTTTTAAAGTTAGTAGTAAAATTCAGTTCTAAAAAGCAGAATTTCTAAAGAGGTCAGGCGCTATTTACAGAAACTTAGATGTTGTATGTGTATGCATGAAGTGCCAAAACAGCTAAGGTTATGAAGAGCCACTGTATTATGAGGGGATTCGAACCCAGGCCTTCTTCACCCGGTGTATGGAGGACGGTGATTATATTAACTTTGATATTCACGGGGGATACAGAAACATAACACCTTGAAATCTGGATGACATATACAGTAAATATAAATAGGAACCATGTGTATTACAGAATGTTTGAGGGAAAAATATATCAGCGTGGCCCAGCCGAAGAGGCAGACCACTTGTAATTTCCCTTTTATAGAAAAAAACACATTTTTACCTCGTAAGATTTCACGATGGAAATTAGAAAAATAAACTTGGAAAAATACAAAGTATTAGCTATACTAGATCCGCAGATAATTCTACGAGAACTTCTCGAAGGAGCAGTAACGTATGTTGCAAGACTCTTATAAGACTTCATGTAACAAAACATGAGTCCCAAGACAAGCACATATATTCTACTTTACTGCAGACCACAGTGGTGGAAAGAAGACTGAACACAAGCCAAAAAAATAATAAAAATAACAAAGGCTGAAATGTTTTCTTTAAAATACTCTTCTACAAGTAACCTTGTCTAGTACAAAAGGATTTTATGCAAGAGCGAAATTCATTAGACGTACAAGTAAATTATCATCTGGAACTGTTTCACTTTAGCTATCGACCTGAATATAACTATTCAAACAGTCTAGAGTAAGATGAAGAAAATCTGAGGCAAATATTGACATACTCTCCTCTGAACGTTGCATTCAGAAAGAAAAGGAAAGACATAGGAGAATCTTATTTTAAATGGTACATTGGCAACTTAGGCCATAATGCGGCACCCTCCAGGGCAAAAGAGAATCATAAACTGAACTTCTCCTGAAAAGATAATGAACAATACGGTGTTTTTTTCATAATACACGAACTTCAAAAACCACTATCCCCTTTCGGACAAAGAGCAGTTGGACCAGATAATATCCATTACACGATAAAACTACAGGAAGGATCTTTGCACGCACTGCTACGACTATGCAATAGAGTCCACACAGAAAATGTTTTGTTAGACAGTAGCACCATGTAGTGGCACTTGCTTTCTCGAAACCAGATAAAGATCTTTCTAATCGAAACCGGTGCCATCTTAATTTGAAAAAAAAAAAAGAAAAAATCAACCGACGACTGATATTATATTCAGTAAGCAACAGCCTTATCCAAACTATCCACTGCAGTTTCGAGAAGAACAAGTCAGCAATATATATTTTAGTACTGGGTCAACTCCTACTATTTGCTCAAATATTGAAATACCGAACATTCCAAGTAAGAATAGGAATCGTCGTCTCAAAACTGTTATTGCTATGTTACTCTATTTGCTATCAAAAATGTTCTCCATAACAAAGCAGCTCCCAAACACAATAGACATCACACTCTACGTGGACGACCTTAACATCAGTATAATACATTCAATAGAACAACAAATACAAAGAGCTATCAAAATAAGTTGTAAATAGGTTCAAGTCAAGTTAATAGTAAATGAGTTCAAGTCAATAGGTTCTAACCCTCTGCCCAGAAAACTGGTGTATATATTTCTTTCGAACATGCGAACTTCATTCAAGGTCGGAATTGCAACTAGACTATCATTAGTATTAGAATGGAAAAATGATGCGAGCAGACAAAGTTTTTAGGCATCTGCCAAAAAAAAAAAAAAAAAATCTCGAGTCATTCATACCTTCTCCATCGCTCAAAAGCGACCATCGAATTCCGCTTTGAACTTTACCAAGCAGACTGACAGATTCTCCTGTTAAAACCATGCATAAAATTTAGGCATAATTTTAGAAACAGAATTAAATTTTCTGAAACACATCAAACATATAATCACTGATTGTCTGAAAAATTAACCTTTTTGTTTATCTTCTGAACAGCAAGATGAGGGTAGACAATAATTGCTACCCGCTTTATATTGAAATCTATGATAAAAATTTATTATAGCGATGTTGACTCAGCAAGATCAAATGCCCTGCTATCGACAGTCATTACACAGGGTCTATAACTTGATCTAATAGTGCATCAGTCATTCAGCAATACCGAGTGGCCAATAAAAAAAAAAAAAAAAAAACTGAAGCATTCACCGCTTTCCGTACTCGATCTGCAACCCTCTTTAAATTGAATGCTGGAAATTGGAAAGTAAAGTAGGACTAGAAGGAGCAGTATTTCACACAATATATTATTGAAACCCTTGTTTCCCAACTTGTGGTCCACTTAATTTATGAAAGTGTTTCGCGGGACTTGACAATAAAACAGAATTTTTTCTTACGGTAGGTCACAGTCCCATTAACAGTGATGGACTATGCAAGTATGCCCATAACGACCTAATGTGTATGATAATATATGTTGAATATGAGTACCTATCATTGTATTTAAAAATAGTTATTAATATATTTGCATGTCTAATTTGATATTTTTGTGGTCTGTGGCCTCGACCTCAAATATGAAAGTAGTCCATAGTGTCTACCTCAGATATAAAAATGGTCGTAGTTTTCATCTCAATTATAAAAGTGGTCTGTATCAGAAAAAAAGGTTGGGAAACAACTTAAATATTCTTTTAGCGGCATGATGCCCAGGTATATCAAAAACTGCAAATTGGTGAAATAATGAACACTTAAACCTGCGTGGAGTGTAAGCTGGCTTCAATTTCTTAAAAAAAGCGTGGTACTTCCTGTACCACAATTTTGTTTTTAAATTTCGATGCTATCTCAAAATCATGATACTTCCTATATCATGATATTTTGAGATATCGTCGAAAATAATTTTCAGAATTCGTGATAAAAATAACTATGCATTTCCGCTTTAAAATTGATTAATTTTTTTAGCTTCAGATGGAGAGATCCTTACGATCCTCCCGCACAAATAGATGGAGAGATCCTCCGATAAATTCAATAGTAAAGTTTTTATGCCTAATTTTAAACAAATAATCCATGTTTCTTGAACTCACATCAAACAACCGGGAACCTTTTGTTTGAAGAAAAGGAGTAAAACTCTAGTCACGACGTTGGTTCTGTACCTGTACATCAGCATACAGGTACAGAATCTACGCTGCACGCAGAAATTAACGGGATACCACGAATTACTGTAATACATCAGGGAGCCGCGATATTTTAAACTCTTCTGGTCTGGTGTAACTGTCACGGAGTATAAGCAGTTTCTTTTTTTTTTTTTTTTTTTTTGAGTGAATTCCAGTGAGGATCTCTCTCTCTCTTTTGATGCCCTTAAATCATGTTCCTCTACACAGCTTAAAGGCATTCCTGAATAGCGCTTCTTTTGTACAGAATTCGAGGTCAGTGATACTGGTCTTCCATACGTTGGCTTGGAGCAGGGAAAGTCTAATATCGTTTTGGGTATACCGTAGCTAGCGAGAATGTTTGACGGAATGCATGATGTCTTGTTGTCATGTTTGAGTTGACGGTCTGTAGGGGGTAATTTAACATTGATTAATATTGAGTGAAAAAAAAAAAACAGTTCTAACGCAACAAACAAATTTACAGATTCTACAAACGTAAATCAAAATGGGGAATCATTGTCTACAATCATCGAAAATATTTGCATTTTTTTAATTATATTCATTCGAAAAAAGCCAAAGAAATGTTTATTTGTAGCGTGAAGAAAAATAAAATTTCAATGACTCACTATAAATAGTAAAGCAGCAATAATTAACATTAAAACATATGGAAGAGGAATAGTCAGGAACAGAAATAAGAATGAGGGAATGGTCACCAGAAAGGAACTTTATGCACCTCAAAGATATAAATAAAGGTTAAAAATATTCAGTAGTGGTACCCTTTATTTGGAACTTCGGTTAAGGAGGGGCAGCTGGTCATTAAGATATGCTATCCTTCATAGATCGAATTAGTAAATCGGTCACTCTTTTACGTCTTTCACGATTGATTGAAACTTCCGACCTTCACTTGGCATACCCCCAGTAATAGGGGGCAGCTCCTTCGAAAGTGATTTATTGTCGTATCTATTTATCTATTAGATTGTTAAAATTGCATATTATAAGACGATATTCCTTTCTTGCAAGAATTTTTTGAAGAAAAGTATAATTAAAGATTAGAATTTAAAGTAGTTTAAAATGTTTTGAGGGTATGTTTTAAGCAATTCTTATGTGAAAAAATCACTTCTGCTCGAGTTGTCTTTTGAATTAGTTTCATGAACTGTAACCTTTCGAATACTCCATTTTTAATATCACGTGTTCGTCACACGTTTCTCCATTTTTTGTTTCAGAGTTCATCTGACGAGATATTAATTAATTTGGATTTTGTTCCTAAATCAGTATTTGTTGGCAGTAGGAAGCAAAATTGCGAATTTCTTTCGGCTTTCCAAGTCCTGTACCTGTGAAATGAAATCCCTTAGACTTGAACTAATTACTTAAAACAAATGATAAAATATATGGCTTACATTACATAAACGGTAACCAACCGTAGCGAGTAAGAGCTGTTGTAGCGACTGCGAAAATTAAGGACAAACTACAGAGGAGGAGGAGGAGGCGGAATATTTATTTTTCTTCATGACATCCCAGTTAATTATCAGTTTGGAATTTGTCACTCTCTTAGTCTTTCATTATTTGGTTTACTTTTTTGCAGTTTCATTTTTAAGATTTGTGAACCTGGCAAGGGGTGTGTGAGTGCGAAAAACCCCGACACCATAATTTTAGAAATGAATAAAAGCTGGATGTGATAATTTGCCTGCGATAAAATGAAAAACAGACATTTTAATAATAGTGTTTGAGATGAAGATCTGGAAAAGATTAATAATTAGTGTAGATTATTACAAATGCAAAGAAAAGGGAGAGCATTACTTCCGATCTGTTTGTGCTGTCTTAACTTTTCTTGCTACTTTCTCTGTTACATAACTTTCAAAATTAAATTTTCCTCTCTAATAACAGTTCTTTCGCAGATGATCGATAACCTAAATTTAGTATTTCTAAAAGTCTCTAGGGTCTTTAGCTCTCGTGGTTAGCACAGTTGGTAGAATCGCCGTCCTCCCACATCGGGTAGGAAAGACCCGAGTTCGAGTCCTGTCGATGACGTGAGGAATTTTATGGTCCTTTTTCACAACGTAACTGAGTGTTAGTCAATCTTAGGCGAGGGTAGCATGGTTCTGTCTCTCAGAAACTCGGGTTTTTCGTCCAGCAAACAGAACATCGACCATAGACACACGAAATTTACAGATAGTGTATATACTGAACAATATGGCCTTAGTCGCTGATGTTCCTAAAACCCTATCACACCCTAGGGTTCTTTAATTTCATATTAATTTGAGTTTTCCAAGATAATTCAAATCTAATTTATTCCAAATTCTGCAGCCGAGCTCTCTCTGCTATCTTTCTGTAAATTTCGTATATTCTGGAGAGTTCTGGATTCAAAGTACTGTTGAACACTGGAAGAATTTTTGAATGCGTGTAGCTCATCCCTTTAAGATCATTCCGGAATGTTAGCCGATCTCGGCGGGGGAGATAAGAATTTTTCTCTGAGTAATTTTTAAGCCTACATACAATATACAAATCGGTTTTTCTTTTTTTGTGTGAAAATCACAAACGTGAATGGTATTAGAACCTACGAAGGTCGAAAAGATGAAAGAATATGCTTGTTGACATTAGACTTGAATTTCTGTAGATTGTGATTTTCAAGTAATACACGTGAAGGAAGCTCATTTTGGAAAATGGAAGTCGAAGGGATAAATGAGGAAGAAGAAAAGTTGGTTCTGTGAGTTTGAAGTTGGGCGGTAAGCGAATATTTATTGGTTCCATGTATTCGGACTGGTTTGGAAGAGAGAAGGTAAAAGCCAATTCAGAAGAGAGCTCATGGAAATATCAATATAAAAGGCATGCAGCAGAAACAGGACGCCAGTGATCCAGTGGAGAGACTTTGTAAGAGATGAATCATTAATTAACCTGACTGCCCTCTTTTGATTAGAGTCTAGAAGCTGGAAAGAGGTTTCGGGTGCACCACCACCACAGATGTAGGGACAGTATTCCATTGTAAGGAGGATTTTAGATAAATTCTGTACAGGGTAAGTACAAATCTATCTCAAATCTACAATAGCTCATAAAAGTTCTCTTCATTCTAATGGGAAATATTTCTCAGCTTCTATCGAATATTGGAATGGAACCCATGACTTTTCCATACGGTGTGAGCGAGGAACGATGCTATTTCTTGCACTGCCCGCGAGGGCTTCTCAGAGTAATTTTTTAAACTTATTCACAACTTAACGCTAGGCAGTAGTCATGGACCTCCTCGTAACTAACTTATAGTAAAGGAATTCGGCTTGGTTTCGAAAGGACTTTCCACATGTATACATGGTTGCCTGTGCTGATAACCTTTATTATTAGTGGATGGTGAGTTCAGAACCAAGACTGAGGTCAGATCAGGGAACCTAATGTAAGAACTCACTTGCTGGTGTGCACTTCATAAATTAAGAGTTTCAAATAAATAAATAGCAAGTTATTTTAATAACGCCTAGTTAGGAATAGACCAATAGTGATAAGAATAAATGGTATTAGTTAAGCATCAATAAAACAAATGTAATACCCGGGAATCCAACTAGATGGGTAATTTAATTTCATCAAACGCTTCGAATTCGGAAAAATGAAAGTTTGTAGCTATGATTTCCAATCCACCCTGTTCTCTCGATCTAGTACCAGCGGACTTCTTCATCCTTCCCAAGGTGAAAACTGCCGTCAAAGGAAAGCGCTTTCAGGACGTTGAGAACAAAAAGAAAAACGTAACTGCCGAACTGAACAGTCAGTGCGCGTAGCACAATGATATTGTCACCCTCCTCCCCACACCGGGTGGAAAAGGCTCAGCTTCGAATCCCATCGATGACTCGAGGAACTTTTATGGGCCTTTTTCATTCCGTGGCTGAGTTAGCAAGGTAGCAAGGTTTCCCCCCAGAAACTGTGGTTGTTTCTCCAGTAAAGCTGGCATATCGACCACAGAACACACGCAGTTTACAGACACAATACACATAGGTATATGAATTAACTTTCCGGTGACTTAATGTAATAGTTTGGTTTTTTTTTTTTTTTTTTTTTTTTGCCGAACTCAACATCATCTCTTTGGACGCCCTCCCTGACTCTTTTCAGAAGCTTTTAGAACGTGTAATAAGTGCATTCAGTCAGGTGGTGATTACTTTGAATAAAAACGAAACCATTTTTGAGAGCTTCTTCACTTTGTGTTCTTTTTATTGCACCAGTCCGGGAACTTTATTGCCACACCTCATAAAATATTAGAAATCAATCTAGAAAAATCGAATATTATTAAAAACGGATTTTTCAAAAGTCAATGTGAAACTCTATTTTGTGACACGCTAGTTTTAAACTCGGGGGAACTGTACGTGTACTTTATTAAATACAGCAGTATTTAATGAAGTACATGTATATAATCATCTACAAGCATCTTAAGTACAGTAGTATTCAGCAAAGTGTTGTTAGCTAAAAATAGTAAGTTGCATAATGTACATGTATAAACATGAGTTCATGCGTAATTATTCCACATTCAAGAGAAATATAAAAGAGATTAAAACTTTTTACAACTTATCTTATGAGGTTATTTAAGGTTATTTTAGCTAAGTCGCGATCGGAGGAAGGAACGTTTAGTTCCTAATCCTTTTGCGCCACTAACAAAATGGATAGGTGATTATTGTAGCCTGTTTTATTTATTTTGTTTATCTACTTTTTACTAGTTTTACGGTATGTTATTGGCAATATGAATTTTACTCAAAGTATATCATAGAAAATTTTTCACTTATATGCAAATCAACAGCGGTGTTTAAAGAACTTTTCTTCAAGTACTTTTCTTTATGTAAAATATTCATCTTAGTTCACCGTTTCGTATTTATACATATGGTAAGAAATGGAAAATCTGGTTTAACTGTTTCTAAAGCTATTGTAGAAGCGCCATGGATTTCTCTTGAGGTTCCGGTCTGCCAGCTATAGGTAGTGTCAGCAATATTTAGTTTGGAAAGTCAGTGCTTCCTCTCAAACAGACAATAAGGAACTCAGAAAACGCACCGTCGCACATACAAACGAATTGTAAAAGTCTCACAGGAAAGCAGGTTTGCGCAAGTAGTGTTCTCCTTTCGCACGTGACTAGAAACTCCAACATCTCCACTTTAAGTGACTATTCAATGAAGGGAGAGAGAGAGAGAGAGAGAGAGAGAATTTCATTAAGAAATATGAAGTGTGAAGTCGTTCGATTAATGAAAAAAACTATATTAATGTATTTTTGGGAAAGGAATTCCATATACCTCAAAGATTGATTAAGAACGACAAAATAAATAAAAAATAAATAATAAAAAAAATCGAACAACAAATGAGGTGGTAGCCAAATGTTGCTGTGACGGTTCACTAAAAAAGATAGGCTTACCCTAGTCATAGGTGGTTATTGCTTCATTAAAAGTATTTTCCTTCGGAGTTAATGCATTGAGTTTAGTACTCTGGATATCGCAAATCTCCGTCCTTTGAGATGCAGTTTCATTTTTGGGAGCAAAAAAAAGTAGCCGTTACTGGCACACAGAAAAGCGAGTTTAGTTCTACTCGTAACTGAGAATACAAGATACAAGCTTCTTTTAATGAATCAGCTTGATCTTTGGACAAGGATGCAATAGAATCATCAGAATGCAACATTGGGGGAGGGGTATGGTTGAACATAAACTCCTGCCAATAGCTTTGAGAAGATGCCAGAAGGCGCGACCACCATTTGAACAAGAGGTAATTCTGATTTACATATACTTTCCCTGGTTTTCCCCATGCAAATATTTTGCTACAAATTTGGAACATCTTTGATCCTTTTCAAAATTTCAGGGCTTATTTAGAATATTGTTAAACCAAATTCCATGTTGAAAGGTTAAAACCATTTCTCCTCGTATCTCCTTCCCCACCCCAAAATACTGATGTACAAATAGCAGTTCAGGGATCCTCATCATATGACCATCACGTGGTAAAGTATTCATAAACACATCTTGAGTACAGTATAGAAATTAACTTCTGAGGTATTTTTTTGTTAATCGAACACGCCCATGAATTGAATTGAACATTGTATTAGACGCTTCATTTACATACTTTTAATATTATTTTTATATTAGAATATATAAGGTTCTCGTTCGAGCAGTGCTGACGTCCTACAACGTGCTCCTTCAATATCTGTAATATTTCAGTGCCACAGTAACCCTATGGCTTAAGTTTAATACCTTCCGACGCGGATTTAAGTCACCAATCCAGATCTTTAAGTGATTCCGGACAGAAGATACAAGGTAAAAAGATATTTATGATTTTAATATTAGCTATATCAAAAGCCAACAGTGCTCTACGTGCCTTTTGTGTCCCGTCCCTTAATCATTAGCTTCTCTCAAGGTCGTCCGTGCGAGCTTCCCCTCACTGCGTGGGCTGTTTGTTTTGAAGCTGAAAGAACCCCCACTCTTCGTCCTTGGGAGTCCCGACCTAACAGAGTGAATTCCTTACTAGAATTATCAACCATTCACTAACTAACAGCCCTATACGGCAACATGAAAAAAGTGGCAAAGCGCCTATCGGGCATAAACACCACAGTGATCCCACAATGCAACCACCGCGACATACCCGAAAGTAAGGGTAAGGCCGCCCAAGAAAACAAATCTTCCGATAGCCACGATTTTTCAAGGGCATCTCCCCGCAAGAGCGAAGTCTCGGAATGCACAATCAATCGTATGAAACACACGAGAATGAGTCGCAAACTCAAATCTGTCCGCAGCGAAACCAAATCAAAACGCAAGATTGCAATAACCCCCCAACTCCTGAAAGAAAACAACTTGGATTGTAGTAGTCAAACCAAAAATATTAAAGCAGCACCGACAGCGAACAGCAGAACGTCAGCCACACCCAAACTACCCAGCTTAATGACGATACGGAAAGAAATAACACTGCTAAAAACTCATGTAGCAAAGAAGGAAAAAGAATTCGCGGGACAGATTTTGAAGGTGCAGGAGGATGATTGGAAAAGAAAAACAATAGCAATCGAGGAAGCATCTACAAAATTGTGTGAAGTCCTCGGGACAATCGCTCGCACCCTTCAGGAAATAAGTGCTGAACGGTGTCTTTGCACTAATGACCGCTGCATAGTCACAAAACGGGATGCAGCCACGCAAACGACACCCCTTGAGTCTGCCGAACTGCTTACACAAAAAGAAAAGATGCACAATAAGAATCCCTTTAGGGTGGCTAAAGAAAATGAAAGCGCCCTTGAAACTCTTCTAATCAAATCAGATTACTGCAAGTTCCTTAAATCACTTGAGAATCGGGATCAGAAGAAGAAAAGCGACAAACGTCCACAGGAAGTAAACAAAACCACCGGTGTAGTGAACCACACTAATAAGTTGACTCTGTTTCACGAAAGAAATGATCATATTGTACCACACGACAGACATGACCAAGCTACTGAACCGAGAATCGCTGACCAGAGATGTGTTTCGAGAAGCAAGAGCCCCGCCCCATTTTCTCCCCCACTAGAAGGCTACCAAAGAATTCCAACAACATTAGTCAACAAGCGATTATCAAAGACTCACCCTAGTAAACAGACGCTCGCAGAGAAATATGACATCTCTGTCGCTTTGCCCAGAACCAAGATATTTGTCTCCCGGTTTGGACCCTCAACAAGCCCCGATTCCATAAAGAGAATGTTTCTTGTGGAACACAATGTCCGCATCGAAGTAAAACAGCTTAAAACTAGGCAAACTGGCTACGCCTCATTTCTAGTAAGATGTTCACCCACTGCCTACGAAAAAGTTCTGGATCCCGACTTCTGGCCTCCAGGCATACTTATCAGACCTTTCTCGGACGAAAAAAGGCCATCCCCTCAGCAATCCCTGCTTACTCGTCCTCTACAATAGCAATCATCTATTCCAAAAAACCTCCATACATGCCACACAATCAGGGTCTTCTCGCAAAATGTGCGCAGCATTGTTAACAAATTGGCCCCTGTAAGGACCCAGCCTTACAATAAATTATAAAGTTTGTTAAATATTGGAAGAATTAATTGTGGCGTATATAGTTAGTTTCAGTCAAGTATCATTTGTTAAGAAACACTGAAATTCGAAGGTTAGTCCAAACACACCCAGTTAGTTAAATCTCGGTTGTATGGAAAAATTCCTTAAGCGAGTCAGTAAAAGTAATTATAATGAACCGAAACAAATCTCACTTAAGGCAGGAGCATATTCACTATAGAAAGGGCACTGAGTGCGGAAGTGGCCCTATTATAGATTTCACGGTTCGACCTCTAGCAGGTGTGGGCGACTAGAAATGGATATGGGGGTGAGGTCACAAAGAAAGCCTGAAACTCTCTTAGCTGACCGGAACTTACGTTTAATTTCGAGAAATTACCAGTATTTTCCAGATTATCGGAAGTTCGGTCACACTAGGAAAAAGAAAGCACGCCCACGGAAATGAAGGGAGACGAATAGGATCACGAAGGAAAGGATAGGGAAGTCAACGATTGGCCAGGAAGAAAGCGGTGGGAAATTTGAGAGAAAGGAGAGAAGGGAAGAAAAGATTGATACTGATCATTCGGAGAGGAGTTTTTGTGGTGGATGCAGTCCTGGGGAGATGGAAGCTGTAGTGGGAGAATTTGTTATAAGAATTGTGAAAGTCTAGAGTCGGAAGGAATGTTCCCTTGAAGAAGTTAATGCAGTCTATGGAGGAAGAATGGTGAAACGCCCTAGAAGCAAATTTCTCGATTGAGCAGTTGAGTGACTAGTCGACCCGAAAGGTATCCCAGTCCTCGGACGCAACGCAGATGGAAGAAGAAAGGAGATAAGATCCGGTATTATCTTCAGCCGTGCCGTACCCGGTAGAGAAACCCAGGATAGATTACTGTGTTCCCCGGATGAGCAACCTTTCGCTTTCCAGTCCTCAACCCGAGCAGATAGGAAGAGAGACCGAGCAGGGAGGAATACCAGACCATTGCGTAAGTGTTAGAATAAGTACTGAGAATATAATTTGAAAAAAAAGGGGAACTAATTTAATAATGAAAAGGACTCTAGGAGGACGCTATAAGTTTTAAGAGAGAATGTCAAAGTACTAAATATATATACATATATATTTGAACGAGTGTAATACTTAAGGAGTGATAATTTAATTTAGTATAGAGATCAGAGTAATGCAATTTAAGAGTAAGTTAATCTGTAGTAGGAAGTAAAAAATTTTGTCCTTGAATTATTGTGAATGTTAAATTGCTGTGAGTATGACTTATTTGGGGTAGAAAATGATTAAACAGGTAAACAATTAAATGAGCATCTAGCCCTAATTGTGAAATAGTGGATTAATTGAACGGAAAGGTAACTAAGTAAATTGGTTGGATATTGTTGACTGTTGACATGTTTGCAAGTAAGGATTCTGGAATGAATATATATGTATTTCCTAATAAGTTGGGAAACGAGCACTTATGAAATTATATTTTGTCTGTTCATTGGCTGATGGTGGTTTATTGACTTACATGGACTGTTAAGGAGCAAAGAGACAGATTGTGCGTTGTGAGGGGTAATAAATGCCTGGACCTACTGAAATCTTTGTAGAGCAACATGAAGAGACACAGTGATATATATATATATATGTAGATATATATAAGTATTAGGATTTAGTAGTTCTTTTGATAACAAGGTTGACTGTAAATTACAAGATATATACACACTTAAAAATTAGTAAAATAACAAGTGTCAAACTAAATACTGTATTCTGTTAAAGGTTATTGTAATTTTCTTATATATAATATGACAATAAAAAACAAATTTGTATATTCTACATTCTTGTGTGTGTGTCTGTCATTTCTAAACTCAGCCAGTCCAGTGGAAGAATACCTTAATATATTAGGGGTCCCCGTGAGTCTGGGAATTTTCTGAGATCAATCAAGTCAGGTGTTAAAGTGGGGAGGGGTTAAAATAAGGGGATATAAAAAAAAAATATATAACATAATATAATATAATTGTAGGCCTCCTTTGAGCAATAGGATTTTCAGAAGTAATAAAAATAGCTTTTTACCCCCACCCCCACACCCCTCTGCAATCTCTCCTCCTGCTCGACGAATATGATTTCATCTGTATCCAGGAAACTTGGCTTAACCATGGAAGACAACTCACCCACCTGGCCACTCCTCACCATTACAAAAATGTTTGCAACGGCAGGGACCTCAAACGTGGAGGTGGCGTCTCCATCATTTACAAAGACATCCATCACCTTGTGTGTGCACAACTCAGCGACTCCCCTGCATTTGAAGCCATTTCTGCAATTTTTACAGTTAAAGAAGTGAGAACTCATGTTGTAGCGGTATATTTACCTCCTGACCATAATCCCGACACAAGGGATGAGCTAACTACCTGGATTATAACCCACCTCAAGCCTCACATGCTCACCTTTGTTTTAGGAGATTTCAACATGCCTTCCCCAAGACACGAAGCTGCTTTGAAGGACGTCGTACGCTCCTTCTCATCTCTAGGCCTTAGACTAACCCATACGCAACCTACAAGACGACATCAAAACCTAGACCTCTTATTTCATAACCTTGACCATCTTACTCTCACAACGCCGATTTTTAAGTTTGCATCAGATCACCTCCCAATTTCCTTTGATAGTGAATGTCTATGTTCTCCCCTACAACTTGAACAGCACGACCATAAAGAATCCCAACTCAAGATCTTCTCATTAAAATATATGCAACCTCAAATCATCCTACAAAGACTAAAAGCTACAGACTGGAAAAAAATTGCTGCTAGCCATCCTGATCAAACGCTTACCAATTTAGCAAACTTGTTAAAAGACATCGCCTGTGAAGGGGCCTCCAAATCTGTACGCCTGTCTCCCAGGACCAAGAACTGGTTTACCAGCGACGCAAAACTCGCCTTCATCATGAAACAGAAACTATACAGGAAATGGCAAAAAACACGGGATCTAGCCGACTACCAACTCTATAAAAAACATCGGGCACGCTTCCTACGCATTCGGAGGAAGGCGCAGAATGACTGGATTGCACACAGAATGAAACTTGGGAAAAGAATCTTCACCAACAAGAATCAACAGTCCCCCATGTCCACTGACACCTTCCTTGCATGGGCTAACTCGCTCGCAACTAAGCCCCTATCTGCCCCAAACCCCTTTATTCGGGTTAATCCACCAGCTAACCAGACATCACTGGATAAAATAGCCATCACAAAGGAACGCCTTACTGAGGTCATCAACAGTCTTCCCAACAAGTCTACCACTGGCCCGGATGGATTCCCTATTTTCATGGTTAAACTGTGCAGTGTATATATCATTGATCTCTTGCTTGATGCATTCAATTCCGTCCTCGTAACAGGAGTTTACCCTGCTATCTGGAACACATATTATGTTTCTCCAGTTCCAAAAAAGTCTAACCCAAAATTGCCTAATGACTACAGACCAATTTCTGTAGGATGCACTTTTCTCAAAATCTTGGAAAGAGCCATACTTCCTGCTCTCATCCATCACATGTTCGGCCACAAACCTCCATACCTCCATAGTGTACTACCTGGACGTTCCACGATCACCAACCTCTTGGACACACTGTTCAGAATTGAAAGTACCTTAAGCAACAAAGAGCAACTGGATATTGTGTTTCTCGACATTAAGGCGGCCTTTGACAATCTGTCCACCCATGCATTATGTACCATACTGTGCAACTATTTCAAAATCTCTGGCAACATCTTAGTTCTCCTTAGGAAACTCCTTCAGTCCAGGATCCTATGGATCAGAAATCAAAACCATAATCACCACATTCTCTGCTCCAGAGGGCTCCCCCAAGGGGGCGTTCTCTCTGCCGCCCTCTTCGCCGCATCTTTAGAACCCTTCCTATCAAACCGTACTAATTTTACCACCTACGCAGATGATATTAAGTTCTTCGTCATCACAAAATGCCCCCAGTCTCTCCAGTCTATTACTGTGAGCTCCAACCGACAGCTACATGAACTGGAAAACTACCTTCATGCGATTGGGCTCTCCATTAATAAAGAGAAAACTGCACAACTCTCTATCACCAAGAAGAAAAATACCAACGAGGTGGACATCATTATTGCGAATTCTCCAGTTAAAAAAGTCACCCAACATAAAGATTTGGGTATCATCTGGGACAAAGACCTCACCTTCTTGCCTCACTTTAATGCCACTCGAACGAAAACATATTCGGCTTTATGGGCAGTAAAACAAGAGATCTCCAACTTCCATAACGCGGACCTTATCATCAAATACATTCTTCGTTGTATTTTCCCAATTCCATTATATGCCTCGACTATATGGTCCTCAGCACCCTCATCATACCAAGCCAGGTTCCTCTCCCTGGAATTCTGGATCTTGAAATGGCTAAATAGGGTTGCTGGGCTAACACCTACAATCTCAAAATCTGTTCTGGTCACCAATCTTAATACGCTTCCTTGGAGGTATCACATCATCTCTAGGAACCTTCTTACCCTCTCTCAGCTTCTATCCGGAAAACTGAAGTCACCCGATATTTGGGATATCATCGCCAGACCGTCCGACAGTAGAAGATGCCAGTCCAACACCTCCCCATACAGGTCGAAGCTGCGTAGCATGTCCTCCTTGGACAACATGTTTCCACACAACTCCTTCCAAATATTTAACAGATTAGCCATAGACGCTGAGAAACTTTGCAAGGACAGAACCTACAGATCTTCCATTCTTGCAGACATGTATGCCTTAGTCAAGCTCTAGGTGGACTCTCTGTGATACCGCAATATCCACGCTTCGATGTATCCGGATGCACTTTTATTTGTTGTAACTTTATGTTTTTGTACTTGTTATAACTTTATGTTTTTGTATCTTCACCAGTGGCTGTTTAAGGCCGTATATTGTATCTGGCTCTGTATGCAATGCATATGTCTGTATTTTATGTTTTTTCTCTGTATATAACTCATGTCCTCTAGCTGCATAGCTGTAAAAGGACAGTTCTTCGGAAATAAATTGATATTAATAATAATAATAATAATAATATAGTTTAGTAATCAACTACCCTTCCTCTCTTCTTCTATATATAAAGGGTGATTCTAAATTATTGTCTGGGTTTCCGTGGCCTATAATTTTCAAACCGGAAACAAGAAAATAAAACTGCTTACGGAATTTGAAACTGTTTCTCAAAAAGTTTTATTTGGCACCGCTGTACTCGCCGCATTGATATCTGGGAGATATTGACGATATTACTTCAAAATGGCGACTGTTCAAGAGGAGGCAATGTGCGTTCTTTGGTTTTTCGAAACAAAATCCGTTATGACAACGCAACGTCGTTACAGAACTCAGTATGGAAGAGATCCACCTTCTGATAATGTTATCCGACGTTGGTTAAAGCAATTTCAAGAGACTGGTAGTGTTCTGCATCGAAAAGGAGCGGGAAGACCGAGCACTTCGCAGGAAGATGATCCAATCCATGAAGCATTTTCTCGAAGTCCACAAAAATCAACTATACGGGTTTTTTTTTCAGTTAGGTATACCACAAACGACTGTTTGGAGGGTTGTTCATAACCGCCTTCACCTACATGCCTACAAACTGCAGATTGTGCAGGCTTTAAAGCCGAACGATAAACCCCGCCGTTTCCAATTTGCCCGAGACATTTTGTCAAACTTCGAAGCTGATGAAAATTACCATCGGAGATGGAGATTTAGTGATGAAGCAACGTTTTACGTATCAGGGAGGATAAATCGTCATAACTGCAGAATATGGGGATCAGAAAACCCTCACACCATTCGAAAATTCGAAAGAGATAGTCCAAAGGTCAATGTTTGGTGTGCTTTGTCATGTTCGGAAGTTTTGGGGCCCTTTTTCTTTGCGGAAAAAACAGTGACAGCGGTGATCTATTTGGACATGCTACAGCTGTATCTGTTACCCCAGTTGGAAAATCATCAGCCAAATGTGGTGTTCCAGCGAGATGGTGCACCGCCACATTGGGCTCTTATTGTCCGAGAATTTCTTGACAAGCATTTTCCTGGGAGCTGGGTTGGGCGTGGTGGACCGATCCCGTGGTCTCGCGCTCACCCGATCTAAGCCGCTTGATTTCCTCCTGTGGGGATACGTGAAGGACATTGTGTACAAGACACCTGTGATTTCCCTCGATGAACCGAAGCTCAGAATTGTTGCTGTGTCGTAACAGTTACACCGCAAATGGTGGAGAACACTTGGAGGGAAATTGAATATCGCTTGGACATCTTACGTGCCACGAAAAGCGCGCATGTTGAAGTTTTTTAGCATTCTGCAGTATTGATTCTATAGTATAAGTAATAAAACTTTTTGAATTACATTTTCATATTCCGTAAGCAGTTTTATTTTGTTGTTCCGATTTGAAAATTATAGGCCAAAGAAACTCCGATAATAATTTTGAATCACCCTGCAATTCCTGGAGAACCTCCACTTCTGACTCTACACCAATCTGAAGAATATCCATTAATCACATAGGAGGGAAAAACATGTAAACCTCGCCTGAGACAGACTAACTCAGCCATGTTGTGAAACAAAGCCCATGAATATTCTTTGTCATTGATTGTATTGGAAGCCGAGTATTTCTACCCAGTCTGGGGAGGACGGTGATTTATATCCATCGTGCCATCCGCGAGGCATATTCTCCAATAAATTACATTTGTGTGCATACTGATTCTATTTTATGGCAAGAATTCTTTTGTTTCGAAATTAGTATACATTATAAAATCCCTTCTTAAATATGTTTGTCCACGATGTCACCATGATCTTAATTATTAAACTACGTAATTGAATAATCGCTTTTGATCTAAGTTGGGTAATTCAGCCGGTAACTATAATAGGATGGTAGATCAATAAAGGTATTATAAGCACTTTGAAAGTGAGTAGTAAAGTGCTTTAGAATGAATAAATGAGTATCTTGCTGTTATTGTTTTTTTAGTATACATGTTCAGACCCAGTATGAGCTTGTTTTTTTCTCTTTTTACTCCTATATTTTTATTATTTTTTTTAAAGTCGAAGTGATGTAAATGAAAAACCTTATTACTGTGAACAGACAGATAAATATAACTTTGATTTTTAATATATAAATGATATATTGTCATATAAATAAAATAAAATAATAAAATAATTTGAAAAATCTACTATATTCAAAGATATTTTATAATGTTTGCCGATAAATATTAATAGTTAGTACTGCGATTATAAGTTTAATATTCTTCTAGTATGTAAGGCAGTAATTTTACATTTACTCGCTTACTGGGAGTACTACCCGGTTCGATGATCAACCTGCGATATCATAATACAGTTAACTGTCAGTTTAAAAAAAAAATCACTATGTTTTTGTTAGCATACTTTTGAAAAGTGTCCCGAAGAATTAGTGACTGACTGCATTTCCGTTAAAATCTTCAGAAAACGAATATCAAAATAACATAGCATTTCAGACCTGACAAACTTTTAAAAAGAGCAAAAGTGCTTAATTTTGCGGTACAATGAATATTTACAGCCGTTCACACCAAGATGGAGAAGAAAAAGTAACGGACTCGAAGTGCTTCAGATAGACACAACTGCTAAGGTGGTTGACTCTCGAGAGTCTGTTAGCAACCAGTCATGAGCGAACTTACTGCGCAGCCAAGCGGAAACGTTTTAGTTTATTCACAAGTTCATCTTTGCTTGTGTTGGTGTTTTCCGTAAGTTACGGTTACTCTGTAAACTTTGGTATACTCCTTGTATGCACTCTCTAAAAGAGATATCGAATGACTTGTTCTTCCATACTGGTATAACTGTAGCCATATTCAATAAGTGAATAATAATGGTTTAAAAAAAATAAAAAAGACCATTTTTTTCAAAGAAAGTTATGAAATGTGGAAGTGGATTCCGACTTCCTTGTGGCAAGCATGCATGCTCTGTAAAACCATTTTCTGTTATGTAAGCTTATACAGCATCAGCCGAAAAAAAAAGAAACTTCCCATTTCAGCCATCCATTCGCCCCAAAAAAGTTTGTCCACTTCTTGAATTTATTTAAGCTATCAGTCTTATCCGGCCTCTTATTTACAGCGCTCATCTCGCCGCTTGTTGAGTCCAGGCATGATACTCTATGCTATGCTGATGATATGAAACTCCTCACACTGATTTCATGTGGACATGATGATCTTATCGTGATAACAGCATCAATTAACAATATACTCCTGGAATTTGCAAACTACCTCAACTAGTTTGGACTAAAAATAAATCCAGAAAAGTCTGAATTTATGATATTCTCGTTAAAGAAAACGCCTTCCTATATTCAGCCAACACTATGCAATTCCCCTATTCCCATCGTCAAGAAACATACTGATTTGGGGGTTGTTTTTGATCCTAAGCTCTGCTTTGGTAACCACATGGAAAAGCTGCTCACCCAGGCAGCTCGACTCCGATGGATGGCCAAACAGCATTTGCATTATATTAATGAAGTAACGACCACCAGAAGATATATAAAAAGCACGGTATACTCTCCGCTTCTTAGTAAATTAATAAGAGGAGTTTACCTCAATATAGTAAGTAGAACACTTCCGTTCTACGTTCACGGAAGTGTTCTACGTACTATATTGAGGTAAACTCCTCTTATTATTTTACTAATATTATTATCAACGTAGAATATATTGAGTATTACAGCTCTGATTCATACTATCCAACTCTCCGCCTCTATATGCTGCAGAAGTATGGGCATCTGCCGCCCCTAGCACAATTCGACCACTCTTTTCTACTGAGTTTTGGCTCTTAAAATGGGTCATAAACAAACATAAACTCCCTCCACAGTTAAGGACAACTGAAATGGCCAGTTTGATAAAAATTCACAGGCTTCCCACGCTGATTAGGGTGAAATGCCTTACCACAACTGTAAAAATGATCACTGGAAAGATCTCGGCACCATAATTCTGGGACCTGTGCTCTTGGAGAGTCCCTCAGCCTTCCCTCAGAGCGACTCCAACTCTATGCCCACATCTCAGCCGTCTCCACCTATCCGATAGGTTTCTGCCATATCAGCTACTTTCATGTGCCCAGTCTTTGGATGCTGACCTTAATAAGTTTTCTAGTGATAAGGAGTATAGACGCCGCATCCTTAAATTGTACTTCCCCGTCCCTGATTCTGCTTAACGCCGCAATCCAGCAATGCGACATGAAGATGGCTTACCAACCAACCTTGCAGTTTTCCACCTGTATATTCTTTGTACATTGTGATGTTTATAATTGTGTTATACTTTGAGTGTTGAGCTCTATTTACTTTTGATTCGTTCATATATGTATTTTATATTTAATTCATTAATTTCCTTTCTTACATATTGTAATATCACTGTTAACTCCTGGCCTTGTGGCCGTGAAGGGCTTATTGCAATGTATCCATTGTATTACCATTATTATTATTATTGCAATAAAGATTTCTAACTTCTACAACAACAGATGAAAGTTTGTTCCAGCAATCACCTACTCGCTGGCTAAAGGCAAATTTCCACACATCTATTCTACAACTGTCTTTCCTCGATTTGCGTTTATTTCCCCTCAGGTTGTAATCTGATTAAGAGGAAGTATCCCATCAGCACTGAGCTTGCTCAACCAGTCAAGGCCTTATATATCAATCAGATTACCTCGCAGATGCCTAGTCTCCAGACGCTGCAATTTGCAGAACTTAAGCCTTTCTTGGCGAGAGCACCCCTTAGTTCCTATCACCAGTCTTGATGCCCTTCTCTGTACTCATTCTAACAACTCTACATCCTTCGTAAAATGAGGCCTCCAGACCTCTACGCAGTACTCAAGGTGTGCCCTGACCATTGCCTTATACAAAGGGATAATCACTTCCTTATTCTTTCCCTGCTAGCAAAATTCCTGTAAATCATTGACAAAACCCCATGACCTGCTCTGGTCGCCTGTCTGCACTGCTCAGAAACTTCATACCTAACTGCACAATTACCGTCAGATCTTTTTCATTCTCTACTACACCCTGTGTGGTACGACACCCTGAGTGTAGTACCACACAGTTCGTGCATTTCTCTGGGGTTACTGCTACCCATATGCAGTACTTTGCATTTGTCAATGTTAAACTTCGGTTGCCACTTCTCAGCTCGTCTGCCCAAATTTTTTTTAGATCCTGTTGCAGTAGCATACTGTCATCATTAACAACCCTTCCAACCTTTGTGTCATCAACAAACTTCGGCATTAAGCCTGATATACCTTCATCAATATCATTGAGAAATATACAAAACAACAATGGGCCCAACACCGAACCCTGGAGGACTCCACTAATAACATTAGTCCACGAAGAGCAGTGTCCATTAATTACCACTGTCTTCTCCCACTCAACCGTCCCTTTTATCCATTGTAGCAACTTGCCCTTAATTCCATACTGCTCCAATTTGTACAGTAGTCTTCCATTGTGCAACAGTATCAAAAGCTTTCCTGAAATTCAAGTACTGTATATGATATCAAAATAATTTTTTGCATCCAGTTCCTTTGTGACCACATCATAGTATCCAATCAAATTGGTCAGACAAGACTTAACCTTTCCACTTAACCTTTTAAAAGTTAAAACTGATGATAAAAAAAAAAATGATAACGCTAGGCTAGAAAAAAAATTAAATGATTTTTTATCTGGAATTAATAGAAGTGTAAAGTAAATATTGTTATATCCTTAATTACTAAGATTATAACTTTACAGAACACTTAAAAAAAACTCGATAGTTTATCTTCTCTAAACAGCCGTTTAGTTGAATTACAACTCCACAGTATTTATTAATCACTTCCACTATACTCTTTTTTTATTTTATTCTCTCTCTCTCTCTCTCTCTCTCTCTCTATATATATATATATATATATATATATATATATATATATATATATATATATATAAAGTAAAATAGACTGGCCATCATATACCATCTTGACAGAGAACCACAAGGCCATAATGGTCAGGGAATGATTGCATTTTGAACATTAGACAAATCCATGCATACACGAACCAATACACTGATTGATTCACGTGAGTGCTAAGTTCTGTTCTATTATAATTTTCCACTGCATAAGGACCACCATTATTCAAATCATTGCATCCGCGGATCAATCAGCGTATTGATCCGTACCTTTAGAATTTATTTCACACTTTTTACGATGACTTAAATCTAAATACTTAAAATCAAAAATCAAAAAATATAAATCGAAAATTTAAATCTAATCAAAAAATCTAAATTTTTGAGTGTATTATTTTTAACTGTCAGTTGATTTATATCTGGGTGCTTACCCAGATATAAATCAACATTATATTTATGAACAGCTGAAGTTGCAAGCGAAATAAATGAAACTAATGAGCCATTACAGTTCCATCGGACTTTTGCAATGCCTGAAAAGCAAACTTTCGATATAGTAAATAGAACTCGAGGACGAGAGGATTGTTTAAAAGAAATTTGTTAAAAATAGAAAAATGAGCAAATGCATGAGTAAACTTTTAGAGTAAAAGCTCGTCTTGCATCGAAAAGAACTGATAGGCGTATTTGATCATCAATGATCGCGCATGTGTGCAGTCACACGATTTTGACTCCTTCTACCCAATAGAAATATTCTTTGGGAGTTTGATATTAATGACACTGAAAGAAGGTATAATATTAAGATTTGATATCTGGAGAACTCCTTTGATATTTAAATTAGAATTCTATAGTCCATCTAAAACTTAAAACTAGCGAAGCTTTTAATACGTTGAATGCTGAGTTGATAACTAGCCACTTTTGTGAGAGAGGGCTTCTGAATGCCTTAGCTCAAACCCCTCATTTGCCTAAGCTGGCCTCTCTAATGATCTCCAACCTGTTGGAGAAAAAAGAATCAAGGCTTCAGAAGACTGAAATCAATCTCCCGTTCTCAGGTTAACGTGAATTGATTTTGCTGTTTTCTAAAAATATATTTATAGCTATTTCAAGGGAAAATAATAATTGATTCAGTAGCATTGCAAATAACCGGGAGAACGCTAATTTACTGCTAAAAATCCAAAACAAATATTTGATTTCTAGTAGTTAATTAACACAAAGCAACAAAAATTTTCGCTGAAGAGAATATTAAAATTAGTAAACCTCAGGGGACAGAGATAAAAGACATTTTAAATCAAGGGTGAGCGACTCAAATTTTGATGAGGGCCACATTTAGTTTAAAATTTGAATTTATCTGGCGGTAATATGGGAGACTATACAAAAATGAAGAAAAATTGTTCTCTGTAGAGTTAAGAAAATAGAAATACAGCAGGAAGCGGGGGTCGCACAAAAAACGTCGAGGGACGACCACATGCATTGGCCATATGTCGTGCACCCCTGCTATAAAGCCTGCAGCTTTATTTCGATATTTCTCATAATATAAAATACTAATGATGTTATGTTTGCATTGCATCCCGAGGACTTTAAGTCAATTAAATCAGAGGACTTTAAGTCAATTAAATCAGAGGACTTTGAAACTATTCATATTGATAAGAATTCAATCATTACCGTATAAAGTTAGTCGCTTGGGCTCGAACAACCGAAACGCGTGTGCTACATTACTGACCACACTGCTACGTCACACGTAAGTAATAAATTTTTGTAATTATAAGCTAAGAGGGGAATTATAAATACTCATATTTATTCAAGCTGATTATTGATCAAACAGTATATTACTTTTAGAAATACATGCACAATGAATTGCGTTGGCTTTTTGGTTCTACGGCGCATCGGCATCTTAAGCCATTGCCAGCATATTGTGTCCTATGCAGGTGTGTGTGTGTGTTCGTTCATGGGCCAATTTGCATGTTGGGTTAAAAAAACCTATATAACTCAAGGAGAAAACCCTGCTTCCTACGTCTGATATCGGTTAAGTACAACTCTGATTAAAGAGATCTTTAAGAATTCTTCCAGTCTCTAATGGGATGCGAACTCGAACTTCTAAACGAGTGGTGCGAAACTACTATCCTTCACAGAGAAGGAAAAATGAATATCCGATAAGAGTGATCAGTTAGCAATACTAATAATAATGGGCACAGCATTGGTCTTAAAATTCTGTGTAAAGGAAATACACAGGGGCAGAACGAAACTGAGGAACTTCAAGACCTGTCTGAGCATACACAGGACACTAAAGTTTTAATTAGAAACCAAGCCATAATGACTCGGTTTTAATGTCGGTTCAGGTGACTTTTCCTTACCGAACTATGGGAACAGACATCCTCTACTTTCCAGAAATAAGACTTCAGTAATAACATAGTGTAAATGCCATCACATGAAAGATGCCCTCTTAACCACAACAAGTTTAAGCACGCGTCCTGAAAATAAACTTGTCTCACATATGGTCAGTCGTTTGAAAGCGTATGCCTTCCAAGTGTATATCCGGAATGTAGACACGGTTTCAGAATATAGGAGACGTACCCCGAAAAGATAAGGTCTACCATGGACCACTGCGCAAATAGATGACTGATAAGTGATCGTAGCAGGCAGAATACAGCAAATACGCTCAAACAGAAATGTTTTGTTAATGAAGTATCGAGCTTAATGTAGTCTAAATAAAAAAGTATCCTGTTAAACAGTAATTTGTGAATATTTCTATAAATCTCTGTACCATTGACTCAATATCGACATTGGTAATATATATCTAGATATATCCCCTAGGTTGTTTCCATTTAAGAACCACTACTCTCTAAAAAAATAGATAAACTTTCTTTTTAATATTTAATAATTAGTAAGACACAGTAACTAGCAACCATTGGGCTATAATTGATGTCAGAAACCCTACACTCTTAAAACTTCTTTTACACTAAAATTTATTAATTGAGAATGCCTCGCCCATTAACAAAAATATAGGATGCATGTTGATCGTTTATTCATGATGGTACTAGGCTTTTACTGGGATAGGCAACGCTGAGATTGTTCTTGTATAGGTAGGCAAACGTGTTCTGCACAGAGACAGAGCAACATTATTTTTCGGAGGTCCTGAGGCTATTCTCGCTTCCGCTTGGTGACAACCTTGGGGGATTGCTTAAAACTCTTGGGAGATACCATCACGAGGTTCGCTTCTGCGAGTTGCAATGGCCTATGCCTACAGAAGGTAGGAGAACAAAGTGGTCACTAAATATAAAAGCATTGCCGTGAGCCAAGATGCGGTCAAGTCGATTAACATGAAGTCAAGAGCAAATTAATCTTTGGTAACACTTCGCTTTACCGTAAACAAATGGAAGCATTAAAAGATTCGTCTTTCACACATGCATGAAATGTAGATTTAAAGATAGCACATGCATTTATCCTTATGTTTATTTCAGTGAACTGATTTTCATCATTAATTCAAGGTGATAATGCCCGGAATTTCCTGTTAACCACAGGAGAGCACTGACAACTTTACTTTTCTCTCTTTTCATTTTTTCCCACACCCATCATATGCCATTTGATCATAACTCTGAAAGAACCCAATGGTCGTCTCCCTTATTGGAGGTTAACTCTGCTTCTTATCATGCAAAAAAAAAAAAAAAAAAAAAAAATTGTGACCTTCCAAACTCCCAGGAAATACTGGAAAAAACAAAACAAAAACATGAGCACTTTGTATTGCTATTTGACTCTCAGTTTTATTGATCCTTTACTTCTATTATCATTGTTGTCATATTAATCCAATATAAACAGCACATCTGATCACCACATCAGAGAATTTTATACAGATAAACAAATAACATCTTCCCTCCTAACATTTTGTTCGTTCAAGATTTGTTAACCCATAATTTGAAGTCGTAGCCAAGTGGTTAACAGCAGGAGCAACAGCATAAGCTTTTGCGTAATTGACCGTGGTTCAAGCTCACGTGAATACTAAAATACGGCCAATGATTGTATCCATTATCAAAATGATTAGTTGGAATTTCTTTGACTTAGTGGTCGTGCTGGAGTATAAACAAGTCTTAATTCTGATTAATGACTTGGTCTAAAGTGACTGTAGTGTCTCGTGGCCAGTACAGCTGCTAATCTGTATTTTTCAACGTCTGGGACTTTCTTAAGTGGCGAATACCACCCAGGACTATCAGAGACAGTCTCTATGCCACCAGAATAAACAGATGTGATTTTTCATTTGTCAACATCTCGATCAAGCTAGCCACTCGTTTCGATCTTCACGGATGTCTGGCTTCATTACAAAATGTACAGAAAAAACATTTAAAAAAATAAAAGTATTAATGTATACTGCAAAATACTTTTAATAATTTTAATTTAAATACTTTAAAAGTATTTAAGTTCATAGAAACTGCAGTAACAGGTGTGGTAAAGTTAGAAATTTGATATCAGTGAATATTTTAAAATATTTTTAAAGTACTAATATTAAAATTAAATATTAAAATTTAAAAAAAAATTAAATACTTTTAAAATTTTAAGATTAAAATTATTCCAATTATTTTAACGTATTCACTTATATCAAGCTTCTAACTTTACCATACCTGTTATTTCCAGTTTCAATGAGCATTTTATAGTTTTCTCTATTTTATGTATTATTATTAGGTTTTTATTCGATATAAATCCTTTTATCTTGGCTTGACTGGAATATTATTTTCTCCCAAAAAATAGAAAACTAGCCGTAGAACGTTCATAATATGAAGACAATATACTGACGCATCATGGCCTCTGTTGCCTTTGTGCATGGATTTAGGTTGCATAGAAGTAACCCTAAACCTAACTATGAAAATTTGGCAAAAATAGAAACATTAGTGAATAAAATCGCTTCATTTTCAACTAGTTCTAAGCAAAAGAATGTCGATTTGTCCATTAATAACAGATTACAATAAGCAGTATTCAGATCATTATTAATAAGTAAAAGAATTTCTGCAATTTCATACGGCCATTCCTAACTTCCAAATAATATAATCACTTTCGAAAAGTCACATTTTCAGCTTGAAAGGGGGATATCTCTGCAAGAACATCATCTCATTCCTTTTACTCTTAAAATGCTAACACTTCACTTTCCTATCAGGGAAGTGAAGTGTTGTATCAGGATTCCTTTCACTAATGTGAAAGGAATCCTGATACAACACACTCTTGATACCCCAACCACTTTCTAATAGTACAAACGCTTAATGTCATACTTGTAGAATGTTGTGCTATGACTGAAATTCGTTCTGCAATTTTCTCCTAAATTCGATTCTATCACTTTCGTACCCATCCCATTGGTATTTGTACGTATCCAATTATAATCCATTATCCATTATAATGTATCCATTTATAATTTATGAATCTGCTTTCTTAAGAGTTAAGAAACAGTGGTGTAGTGCACTGAGAGGTGTCCAATGTTTATATCCAGCGTTTTGCAAACACACACCCACTCAAAATTGTCATGAATGACTTGTGGTAGGGCCATCGAATGCACGTTATTTACAAACACTATATGCTAAATCTTTATGGCCTTAAATTGCCTTAGCTTTGATACTAGACAACAATTTCCTTATTTCAAAGATTGATCAACTTCGGAAAATTAGTAAAGTTAGTTAAAAAGAATACGTGACATTCCACGCTGTCAGCGACGTCATTTTAGTATTAATCCAAAAGTATAGTGGTCAAAAAATGTGCTTAAGCTACAAACAATATTCTATTTACTCAATTTTAAACTTGACTTATTTTCAGGTTCAATGCCTTATTAGATTTAGAATTGAATAATCAATACGTTTCATATTCTCAACTAGACAAACCATGAAAAATGCAACTTTCTTTAACAAAGGTAGAGTGATGTAGTGGTAATATATTTCTTATGCGTGGCCATAAGGTAAGATGAGTTAGGAAGACCTGTATCCCATATCCCGCCTTTCTTTGGATCAAGTGAAATACTCGCAAGATATGAATATAGTTCACAAGACTGTAACGTTGCCTTGTGTTGGAACTGTCAGATGAGCAGAGCCTGATTACTGCCATTCCTTCTCCTTTTCCAACTTCTATCGGTGTAATTTGCGCGTGCCGGTGTGAAGATCCCAATTCTTTTGTGCCGAGGCAGAGATGCGGCTCGCAGTCATCGTCTTGGCAGCTTTAAGATGTGCCGCGTGTGTGCTGGATATAGGAAGTGATGTGAGGAGATTGGCCATGGAAGAAAAGCTATTGGGAGTAGATGAGAGCGAGAGAGAGCTGCACTCTTAAATTAATGCAAGCACTGGCCACACTATTTCTCTTTATTTCTTTTGCATTACAACGATGGTGCATGGAGGTATTAATCATCTTTTGGCAAGAAATACCTTGGTGGGAGTTGAAATGAATTTAAGGCAATTTTTCTCCGTTTTCGCAATAGATGGTGGAGATTAATGGACCTCCTCTTTCGTTGCCAATATTTGATGCGCTCTTCAAATCAGTGTAAAAGGCTACTCTCTTCATTACTTCGAAATAGTTTTGGTTATTTAATTTATGGAGGAAACACGCCTTGGAGACATCATAATGTAGAAATTGATCGCTGTATATCTTTGTACACGCAGTATATAATTTTGCAAATTTATGAGAAATTGTGGAGAAATCACTAATTATTTTAATGAGTGCATGTTTCTGTTTAGATAGCACAGATGTTTATGATGTAGGTTAGCTATTAAATTGTTGGGATATCGAAAAAGAAATGAAACGATAGTAAAAAAAAGGGAAATTGAACCATTAGTTAATAGCTTGTAGTTATTGAGTTGAAGAATTATTGAAAGAAGGTACGCTTAAAAGAGTGTCCAGTCTGTTCGTAGTGTTCAAAAAAGCAATATTATTCATTTCATTGATTAATTCTCTCCCTTTCTCTCTCTCTCATAGTGGCATTGATATTACACAACAACGTCGATTTCCCAATGTGTAGTTTAATATACGAAAGTCTTGTGCCTTGTTCAGTAATGCAATAAATAAAATTGTGCTGCTTTTGTCTTGTGTTCAGTGAATAATTGAATTAATACTAGGCGCATACTTTTAATGCAAATGTTCTCTGGACTGTTTAGTTGTAGTAAATCAAGCAGTCGGAAATATGTGACTGCTTGATTTACTGATAATGTTCTTTTAGCTTTATGGAATTTTAGAATCAACGCACACCACGGCTAAATTATACGCTGGGATGCATTTTATAATGAGGTATTCAAAAGTTTCGAGTAACATGTTAAATTAAATATTTCTGAAAGCATTCGCCATTAAAGACTGCATGGGAGTGAATTTGGGCATTTTCTTTCATTTCTTTTGTTTTATTTGTCATTTAGCTAGAGGTAAGATTCATTTTCATGATTTGGTGGTGGTGTGTGTGTTAAGAACTTCTGACAAGCCCATAGGCAGATTGAGGCACTGTAAATAAAGCATGCTTATTTTGCATGTCTTGTAGCTGATTTTCTGAATAGCTTTTATTTGTTTTTTTTTTACACCAGGTGAAAGCTTTAGGTCTGGTCTGTATTCAGTGAATAAATTAAACATTTTAAAATACGCAAATCAATCTTTTTGATTTTTGCAATGCAATCTTGCATATACGAAGTGTATGGTATATATATATATATATACAGTGCTTTGAAGTATATAAATACTTTGTACGTGTACGGGACTGCATTTAACTTTTTATTAAGCAGTGCTTACAAGAACAACAACATAACAAAAGTCGTATGGAAATAAGGTATAACAGAATTAAAATTAAAATAAGCCTGAAGATGAATTTCGAAATTGAAATCGGAAACGTAGCCAATTTTCTAGTTTTTCTATAATGACCTCTTATACCACATGAATATTAAGATAGTTTATTTAGGTTCTAACTATATACCTATACATTAAGGTAACGTATCGGGAACCTTTGCCGGAGCCCATCCTCAGATCATACATAAGCTATTGCCAACCTCCTACTTGCCGAATGTCTCAATTTTGATCGAAACTCTACCATAATGTATAGGGATTTAGTTAGTACCTAAACAAACTATCTTAATATTCAGGTGGTATAAGAGTGGCCATTACAGAAAAAATAGATTTCATGGAAAAACACCATGTAACGGCCTTCTGTCATTGTGTTAAGGGATGGAACAAAGAACGAACATTAATTTTTAATTCAAGAAAATTGTGACTGAAACCAGCGAATTGGTAAAACAAGTACAGTATATGGTAACCATCAACTACTTCGCTCCCGTGTTTTTCACTATGCAATGTGAATGGCACTGAGAATCTGGAAGACGGCGAGCGTCGTTGGACTGTGGACGTCCAACAATGCTTCGAACCCCAGAGGCATAGTTACCACGGTGCAAGAATTAGTAAGGCGCAAGGGCCCATGAATACGGGGGCCCACATATCTGTCCCTATAAAATTTTTATAAATATTATAGAAAGAAACTATACTAAAATGGTCTTGCTATACTAACTATCGAATACATCATGAATAATATTTTTACGAGTATGATAAAACGGCGTTTTTTGATAATAAAAATGAAGAGGGGAGCGGTTCGCGGTCTTTTCATAGTGGTATAAAATTAGTGCTACGTCACTGCCAGAAACACCAGAAAATATTCACACTTCGATGGCATCTGATCGTCAGATGGTCTTCGAATTTTGAAAGAACAACTTCACATTGAAGAAATTGTTTCTCCCTCAATGTGACGAACAGCATCACTTTGAAGGAAAAACAATTCGTGCAGTTCTGGCAGAAGTTTTGAGTAATGAAGAAAAGCTGCTCAGACATAAAACACGCAAACAGCTTATCCAAGTTCTTTATTTTTTTAATATCACACATTGCAGTTTTACTCTCTTACAATGTGTGAGAAACTTTCGTATTGTACATATACAATACGGAACATAAATATGAGATATAACTGTAGTGACGAATGGGCCTGGAGTACTGGGGTCCATAGTTCAAATACAGATATATACAGTTATACCCAGTTATTTATTAACAAATAAAGATATAACTGTACAACGATTAAAAATGGAGAAAAAATTCACGATAAATATATTTACAAAGAACTATAAAAGATATACACTCATGAAATGTTTCATTGAAAAGCTCCATAATTTTACAGTTATAAAGCACAGGTGATTATCGTTATTTAAAATAATACAAATCGATAGAGTAAACATAAAAGAAATGAGATTTTCATTGTAATGCTATAGAATTGAGATAGATTGAATAAATGAACTTGACAAAATGAAAGGATCAAAACCGTTAATATTTAAAATATTCAATAAATAGAAAACTGGGCTATATTTTTGTAGTCGGTTCGATACTTGAGAAAAAATTATTAATTGTTTCTATAATTAAAAGCATTAATATAGAAGGAGATATATTTCTGGAGATATTATTTTCTGGAGGTTGTTTAAATGATATTTCACTAAAAGGTGCTCGTAATCGTCTTTGTGATAATTACCAAGTTTATCCTTTTGCATTAAGTATTTTATCATTTTAATCTGGATTTTTTCTAATTTGTTGGTTTAGGACACATTTGTTGTTTCGCGAATTCTAATAGGGGAAGTACCAGAGTGGTGTATGCAGTTTTGGTTAAATGAATAACGCTTGATGAAACCTAGTCTCCTGTAAACATGTTTGGAAATGTAGTCTATGTAGTAGTAGTGGCATGTGGCCTGTCTGCATGTGAGATGAGAAGGAATAGTTGTTCAAGAATATGACACCTAGATCACGTAATTCATTGGTGGTTAATAACCCTTGAAGTTCCACGCTGTAACCAAACAGAATGACTTTCTTACGAGGATCCTTGTAAAAAACTACCTTGCATTATTCGTAGATTGTTAAGTTTGGTCCAACGATAAAATAATTCAAGATATGTCTGAAGTTTAATGCAATCAGTCAGTGAGTTACAGGATTTATAAAAGTTTAATGTCATCAGCATATAATAAAAGATTTATACCTTCTGATCTAGGGATATTTGTCAGCTCGTTGACATACACCTTGAAAAGAAGAGGACCTGGCGATGATCTCTGGGGAACGCCTGTAGGGAAGGATAATTCACGCGAAGTATTTCCGTTATAAATTATCTGATATAGACGATCTGTAACATAATTATCTATATAATATTTCTGTAGATTCACCATAGACAACTCTTAAAACGAAAAAACTATAATAGTAGTGTAAAGGGCATTATTTTATCTGTATCTCATATTGTGCTCATCTTTCACAACGAATTACCATGTAACTGAATGCCTAGTTGCATTTAGTCTTACTTAAAACTTGTAACATAATTATATAACGAATCCAAAAGTGGGCTACATATATCGTAGCTGGAGAGTTGGAGTTTTAACAGATTATGATGAACTGTGTTTAAATGTTCTAGACAGCTCCGTATAAATATCATCGACCTAGTTGCCACGATCAATTTCCACGGAAGTAAATTACCAAACGGTAGTCAAGTTGGTGACCACGGACCCTCCGGGACGAAAGCCATGTTTATCCGAGTCAGAATTGGATTTAAGTATGCAGAAGGCTTTACTTTGAACAACTGTATCTAGTATTTTTGCTATGCTATTAATGAGTGTTATTGGACGATAGTTATTAGCCAATAGGTTGGAGCCCGTTTTATGTATTGACACTAAGTGAAGCAGATAGAATAAATACCTTCTTTTAGAGAAACTTCAGAGAAAACTGATTCGAAATAATCAGAAAATAATAATTGGACGATTTCAATAGGAGTTGATACTTTTATGTTATTAAAATAAAGATGTTTGTTTTTGATTTCGATAGCAAGGGAATCATTCACAAGAATTTGTTTCACAGTGAATAAAGAGTATTATGCAAATGTTTTGGATCGTTTGGTTAAAAGAATTCACTGAAAATAAGATGTCGGTTTCGAGAAAAAGGGAGCTGATTGCTGGTGCACGATAACGCTAGGTTGTATTTTGTGCTGATTATCAAAGGAGTTATTGGCAAAGCGTGGGTGGAACTAAACCACCTCCATTATTCCCTTGATTTATCTCCTCCGGACACTTCTTGTTTGCCCAAATCAAATCCACGCTGAAGGGACGATGATTTGATGGTGTAGATGGATTTAAAAAAAAAAAAATGCTACAAAGGAAAATCGATGGCTGTCAATTCAAATGCTTTTAGAAATGTCCCCAAAATCTCTACGAGATCTTACAAGTGTGTAGTTGTCTTTGAGCAATTTATTTGAAAAATATTTAAAGCTTTTTCTATCCTTTTTTCCCCCTTAGTACTGAAACTTAATTGCCAAATCTTTTAATTTTATCATGATTTTTTGAACTGCTGAATCATTCCAGATCTTGATTGGAAACAACGGATTTCAACTGTGTTCACAAGAAAAAAATCAAGTGAGATCTAATCAGGGTTTCAATCATTCAGTAAGAGAGTTGAAACATTCTAATGAATGTTCGAACTCTCTTTGTGAACGAGCGAAATGAGAAAGTGCACCTTCACTGCTCCACCACCATGTGAAAAGACCTGGTTTTGATTACACCCAAATATGTTCGTAAATATATGACAGAAGTATATTGTGCCGCGACACTTTTAAATGTGCCATTTTTTAGAACAATGTAATGTAATAATAGTGTATTTATGTGTAACCTCAGACTACCTAAATTGGGCATCGATCTATCTTTTATATATATATTCTCACAAACAAAAGTCATATGAATTGAAGCAACGTGGCCAAGTTTGTGAAAAATTGTATAAAATAACGATCTCATTAGTGAACACGTGCACAGGCGACCTCATTCTGAAGAAAAAAAAATAAATGTACTTTCTGAGCAGTTGATAATAACAGGCGCCTGATGCATCTTGAGATCAAAGCATTAAGCTGCCTCGAAGAACAAGGCTCCTATGATGAAATTCACTGTAAGTCCATCATTGAGATGACATTTCTTGGAGAGCGCTAGGAGTAATCTGCATGTCTCAAAATTGTTTTTCACTTTTATATTTGGAAATAGTTCTCTTCCAACCACAGAATGTTTCAATGGAAACGTTTTATTTGCTTCCATCGTAGTCAGAAGTGTGAGAATCATGTGGTATGTTGGCTTGTCCAACTCAACTGGGACAAAACTGATATTCTAGTGACGTCTCACTTATAGTAACACGGATCTCTCTAGCAATACTGTTCGCAGCTGGTGGGAATCCTCTTTCTATAACAGAAAATGCCGACCAGTTGTAAAGAAGAATAACCTTCCTCGTTCCATTCGGGAAGGGAAGGCGATGTGAGTGTATGCATCCTGGCCCACTTTCTGGCAACACCAGGTGGGTCAGAATCTCTTTTGAGATGGTTCGTGTTATACTGGGACTGTCCCATATTCCCGTGATATGGACGAGTACCCAGAATCACCTCTCCAGGTGACTGATGCTTCTGGGTAGCCAAGCTTCCAGAACACAGCAACAGAACATGCACACTACTCATAAACCTGCACCAAACACTTTTTTCCTGGCCCTTTTACAGGGATTGTTATTCACAGAGACACGAGGCGTAGTTTAACAGACATTCCAGGTGCCATCCTTTACATATGCACATGTCCACATGTGAGTGTGTATTAAGCACCAATGCAACTAAGTATATTGCGTATGTAATTGCGTTCATGTGTCGATTTGCTTTTTTTTCTGGCTGGAAAACTGGACTTTTTGGGAGAAAAACCTGCACTCGTCGTCTGAGACCGACTAACTCAGCCGCATTGTGAAAAAAAAAAAAAAAAAAGAAAAAAAAAAGCCTTTAAAAATCCCCCGGCCTTTTACATCTGACGAAGGAAGAATGTTGATTATATCCACTTGATACCCACGAGGGTGGGTGGGGACGATATCGCGACGCTTACCTATGGCTTTGGATGTGGTTATGGCTTTGCTACTTTTAGATAAACAGTTGCTTCATCAGCTGTGACTCTTCAGGTCGAGTTCCACGTTTGCTTAAGCGGGTGTATGGTAGCACACAGAGCGAATGGTTGTTCAGGTGTTGGCTGCTCCCTGGTGGCGAAGTGACTTGGCACAACACTTTTTTCAGGCCCATTTTGCAGAGGTTCTGCGCTATCACACAGGAGTACTAGATAGAGATGGGTTTATGTCTAGAAGCCACCCTTCGTACCAGGGCACCCACATACACATAGGGACTACAGCCATATATGCATATATATGAGTATGTATACAGTATAATATTGTATATAAATCTTGTATATAAATTAATTAATATATATTTTGAGAATGTATGTAAAATTGTGTGTGTTAATAAATGAGAAAAAAAATGAAGCGGATGTATCTGCTGTGTTCATACCCACTTTTATAGTCTTCCTCTTTGTTATGGCACATGCTACGTGCAGCTGATTTGCATGCAACCTGAATACTTCTCCATTTTCACTCTCTCACTTTTTCTAATTATTTTCTTTATGGCGAAAATTTTAGCGTTGCCTGGATTATCGTTTGTTCGATATTTAAAGTTAACTGCTTTCTGTCTACAGGCCTCCAAAGTGGAACACGTTAATTATTAACCACCCTGTACGTCACAAACTGCAATCGGTGGGTATCACAGATCATGATTGCAACATAAACTTGGGCTAAAATCTTATCATTGTAAATTATGGCTTTCATTCTTTTGTTATATTTTTCTCTGGGGCGGTAATTCTCTTAACAGTTGAACAAATTAGATGGCGAATAATATCATTCTGGATGCATAGATCGGAGATTTAGTATTCACATATGCAAATATTAATATCCCAGAGGCGACTGAAGAAAAGAGAAAACATGCCGGGGCAAATTCTTCGAATGTAAATTAGGCTTTTAAGGATCGCGCTGTCAAATTATTGATCTATTTATCGCTCCTCTCCACACTTAGTCACAGATGCCAAATTGCATTCGTAACTAGGTCACTCACGTGATAATATTATACACCCATAGCTAGTATCAGTTCTGTCTACTAGGCAGAGAACTGCACCATGATCAAATTATTCTATCTAAGGTTGCTAGGCGAGTGGCACGCAGCGAGCCTTCAACGTGATGTTCCATCTTCTTACCCGTTTCTCGAGAAAATTTGGAATTCCTCATGAATGTTTTAAAAAAATGTGCACTTGGTATGGGGAAGTTTTTTCGCCGCGGAACTTCCTGAAATAGAACTTTTAAAGTTTAATGTTATGAATCAAAGTACCATTTTTGCCTTTGAAAATTGGTAATAGTTTAAAATAGAAACTGCATTTAATAATGAAAGAAAGATTTATTTTTGTCGAAAGAAATAAAGTGATCTTTTAGCACACAAACACGATATGCACTTGTTTTATTTCGGTATCTGCTTAATCTTTTTTGTAACCCTACCCTCTCTGAAATATTGATAAATGGTTGGTTTAAAATAGTATTCTCATCTTCTAATGCTTCCAGTTCGGAATTTTCCCTTCATTGTCTTCAATTTTTTATTTTGTTCACTTAAGAGATAATGATTAAGACAAAGGTTTTAAATTACATTTTAGTGTTTAGAATTACTATAGCCTGTTTCCCTCCATATTTTTTTTTTCTGTCAAATTTACGTTTAATGTGTATTCAACAGGGCAGAAGAGTGTATCAAATAAAACGTTTCCTACGTTTCACCAACAAACTGACTTTTTTGTATCGAACCAAGTATCACATTTTGTAGAGTATAATCAGATAGTGACGTTCAACAGCCAGTGAAAACTTGGAAGAGCCATGTTTTCATTGACTGTTGAACGTTGCTGTATTATTGAAACCGCTGGCCTGGAAATTGTTTCTTTAACCTGCTGACAAAGAAGTGAAATTCAGAGATGGGTGGGGCAAGTTTCGGAATGTTATTGTTGCTGTAAGGTTTTTAGCAGCATCAGCGATTATGGCCATATTACTCCCAGTGTATTGTCTGTAAATTGCGCGTGTTCTAAGGTCAATTTTCTGTTTTCTGGACGAAAAACTTGAGTTTCCAGGAGAAAAAAACCATGTTACTCTCGCCTGAGACCGACTGACTCAGCCAAGTTGTGAAAAAGGCCCATGAAAATTCTTTCCGTCATCGACGGGACTCAGACTCAGGCCTTTTTCCATCCGGTGTGGGTGGAGGACGGCGTTCCTACCAACTATGCTCCCACTAGGGCTTTTCGAAATGTACCGTAGGCGATCAAAATCTACCCAATTCCAGGTTTTTCGGAGATCCCGGGGCATGATCTCTTGAAAGCTTGACCACTTACATAGTTTTTGGGTTTACGGGCAGGTTTTCGTATTGAAAAGAAATAGGGCTGAAAAGAATTAGAAATCCCCGAATAGAAATCCCTGAGATCAGATGACTACAGCGTCAACTGAAGAAAGCATTAAGAATTGGACAGAGAATAGCTGTTGTTATTATTATTTATATAGCATCTAAGATCATATGGCACTGTGCGTATTATGCCTATATCAGTTTGTGTTCATGGGCCGATTTGCATATTGTGCGGGTTGAAACAAACTCGGAATAACACCCAGGGAAGATTGAAGAGGACTTTAAGTAACAAACCGCTGTACGGTTATATATATATATATATATATATATATATAGAGAGAGAGAGAGAGAGAGAGACTTTGAAGAAGTATCCCAGCCGTTAGGCAGTAATGTATGCCTGCCGGAAACAATTGCAACAGTAAGTTCTTCGATACAAGAAAGCCATAAAAATCCACAAAAATTTGTCAGCACGGATATAGAGCCCTTGTGGGTAGCACATATGGTGCAATCTCACATCCTCCCTACACTGGGTGGAAAAGACCTGAGTTCGAATCCTATCAATGACGCGAGGAATTTTTATGGGCCTTTTGCACAACGTGGCTGAGTAGCCGGGCTCAAGCGAGAGTAGCATAAAGCCAAGGTGCAATATAGCCTTAATCACTGATGACTGCAGGAACTATCAGGTTCTTCATGACGATGGTCCATCTCTGGTCTGCTATCGCTGTTCGGTGTTCTGAACAGTCGGGAATCGTTCTAATCCACTGCTATGTGGTTTCATCTTGTACATTGTCTTATCGGTCTCTAGCTTGGTTACTTTGTAGCTTGCTGGCATTATGAACGTATTCATTTCGCTTCTCCACTTAATGCGTTGGCTTTTACACTCTTCCTGGATGGTCACTAGCACAGTTGCGCAGGTATCAGTTCCAGTTGGCTCATCTGAATGGTCTTGCCTTCCCTTGTAGAAGCCATACGAAAGACAGCGTCACTTGCTCCATTGCCTTCCTCGGGAGACTGTCTCCGACTTTCCGAACCGAACTCTCTGCCTAAGACCCGAACACGAGTAACTTTATCCTGCACCACACTGGATGCAGTATGTTCAATATTTCTACTTGTCATATTCATACAGCTATGGCGGTGGACCTGTTTAATCTTTGCTTTTTGCATCCAGTGCTGGGTGGTGGTAATTGGGAGCTACAGCAGACTGTGCCACTCTCTGCTTCAGCTATCACTTCGAACTTGGGGAGTTGGATCCGATAAATCGACTTTCGCGATTTTTTTCGCATCGGGATTCGAACTCGAGTCCATCACATTTGTGGTCCGGCATCGCGACCATTGGACTAATCGCGCCCCCTTATTATTCTTATTGAATTACTTGTCATACAGTTCCATGAAGCTTGCAGTGAGATGTTTGTCCGTTCTCTTTCAGGATGATGATATTACGTAAACTTCAATGTAGTGGTCATGTAAAAGTCAGAAATATTTGCAATATGGGTTTGTCTTTTATTTGTGGTGCAATAGCAGATAAACCTTGAGATGATGTGTACGAGAGAAAGTTAGTGTGCCAATACGGAAGAGCGTTTTCTCGTGGTATTAACTTTGCTTCGTTGATAAGTTTGTGTAGCAAATGGCCTTAAGTTATTTTTTTTAAATTTGCTAAACCAAAACACTAAGACCAAGGCCTGAAGCTTAAGATCTGTTAATTTTGTTGCAGTAAATCTTCGGTACAGTTTTATTTTCTACAAATTAGCAGTGCATTGAAAATAGAAACATTTAAGTGTAATTGTAATTGTAATTGCTGTGTGTTGAGTATTTTGGATCAGAAAAAAAAAAAAAACAACAACTTGTCAGCTCATGTACAGTAATTTTTACAACTCCCTTAAAACTTTAAAACTCTTGATGCCCTTTGTTCCAAATATACTTTAATGTTTCACACTATTATATTAAAATTTCAAACTTTACCCTAACCACTATAAAAATAACGTGAAAGATCAGGTTTTATTTTATAAAAGCTCAGTATTGATATTGCACGATACGATATTCATATTTTAAAAGTAAATTTAGATAATCTAATGGGTGATCCTTCCTGGATGCGACACGTTTTGAACTTGTCTTTTTTTTTTAAACAGAAAGAAAGGACTATTGTATCTGATCGATTTCTAAACTTTAGCACCATTCATCTTTCAACTTTCACCTTTAAATCTGTCTGTGACAGTTCGAGTTTCACTGGAACAAAATTATTGACTTGTTTAAGAGCTAATCGAATAAATTCTTTTATTATATGAGATCCCACTCGACAATTTTAGCCGATCTTAGATAATTTTAGCAATAAAGTAGATTTTATGGAACATCTGAAGAATGTACTGTAGCTATGGCCATACTACGCGTACATACTAATTATCTAAGAATAAATCGCTGATAAGTAGATTAAACTACTTATTAATCTACTTACCAGTAAATTAATTCTTAGGTAATTAATCTACTAATCAAACCGAGAAATTACTATTAATGGAAATACAGTAGCCTAATAAAGATGTTTGAATGCTTACTACACTGACGTGGGATTACTGTGTCGGTATGGTAGTTTCGCTGAACGCCCCTAAAATTCATTATATTTCGTAGTGTAGCGCTTACTTTTTGTGATGGAGGAGGACTTCTTTAGCCAATATCCGAATTTTAGTGCATACTCAAGTTAGAGAGAGAGAGAACGTAGAAATTTGTTGATATTACAGCACTGCAACATCTCAGCTACGTATAATTATAAGGAATAAATTGACAGCAGAAGAAACTCGAAGAAAAGAATTCAATTAGCATAGCCGTAACGGAAGGTCGTTTAATCAGAGGGAAGAGGGGGATAAATAATTGAAACTGTTTCCAAAGGACGCTTTGCGATGAACGTGATGTCGTTTGTATCAGAAGGAATTTTTGCAGTCTTATGTAACCAGCCCAGTTCGTGGCGTCTCTGAAGCCACCTATTCTGTTCTTCGTTATGGAACTCCTCATTAGCGATAAGTAAATATCGCTGGGTGTCATACACGATGCGTTGGCTCTGTAAACAGTTCTGCAGTTGAAATCCATTTAGTCTTTATTTCTCTCTCTCTCTGTTTGTGTAGCACATAGTCTAGACTCTAGAGCAAGCATTGCTGCTGCGCGCATTGAATTCTATAATATATTTCAGTCGCTTCTCTCCTGAATGTTCTGCAAATTTATTCCGAATTTTTTTTTTCCTTAAAACATTTTGCTGAAGCTCACACAAGTGTCTTCATTATGCGAAAACTTCCGTGCTCCACAAGCTCAGGATTTGAGTACTGTTTCTATGTTGGTTGTAGAATGCATAATTACTGTTTGTTATCTTTCAAATAAACCACCTTTAGATATGAAATTCTCTGTGAGAATTATAAATGAACTTCTGGTATTTCTCTAGTTGTTAGTTGGTTGAGCGTACATGAGCAACACTTTATGGTAATGGCAGACCAAGGTTAGAAATCTTTAATTTGGACTCCAGAAGCAGAGCAGTGGTCAGCTGGAATCGGAATAGTGGTGTTGACCTGTGCACTACTTCTACCTGAAAGCCACTTATTTGTGACTTGTTGTTACGGCTCAGAGCAGGGCCAATTTAAGCCCTCTCGCGGATCCGCATCTGACAACATTTGTTTTGTGCCCAGATATTATTTTAATTTTGTGATTTATCATGCAGTAGATAAAGATAAACCTATATATTTCTGTATTTTGTATTTAAGTATTTTACTTTGTTTTTTAAATTTATTTCTTTATTGTTGCCAGAATATCTAAATAAATTGTCCTTGGCCGAGAGCCCATATCTGTGGTGGAAGCACTGCAGATATGGATTACCATATTGTCCCATGTATAGTGTCTGTAAATAGCGTGTGTTCTGTGATCGATTTTCTGTTTGCTGGGCGAAAAACCTAGTTTTCGGGAGAAAAAAACCATGCTACGCGCCTAAGACCGATTAACTCAGCCACGAGCAATATGGCTTTATTCGGTAGTGCTTCTAAAATCCTACAACAACAACAACAACAACTGAGTTATAGTAGTTGAAGTTTAACATTGACAAATTCAAGGTAATGCATATGGATAGCAGTAATACCAGATTAACATACTGACAGTGTGGTACTACACTCTGTAATGAAAAATAAGACCTGGGAATAATTGTGCATTCAGATATGAAGTTCTCAGAGCAGTACAGATAGGCTGTCAGGACAGCTCATGGAGTTTTGTCAATGATATGCAGGAATTTTGCAAGTAGGGGCAAGGAACTGATTATCCCTCTGCACAAGGCCATGATTAGGCCGCATCTTGAATACTACATACAAGTCTGGAGGCTTCATTTTAGGAAGGATGTAGATCTACTGGAACGGGTGCAGAGGAGGGCAAAGAGATTGGTGAAGGGAACAAAAGGGTGCTCTTACCAAGAAAGACTTCAGTTCTGCAAATTGCAGCGTCTGGAGACTAGGCACCTGCAAGGTGATCTCATTGAGGTGTTTAAGGCATTGAATGATGGTTTGAGCAAGCTCACTTCTAATGGGATTCTTCCTCTTTCTCAGATTACGCACTTGAGGGGGCATAAATTCAAATTGAGGAAAGGCGGTTGCAGAATGGGTGTGCGAAAATTTGCCTTTAGCCAACGCGTAGTTGATTGCTGGGACAAACTTTCATCTGTCGTTGTGGAAGTTGATAGCTTAAATAAATTCAAAGAACTAAACAAACGTTTGGAGGGAATAGATAGATGAAATGGGAAGGTTTTTTTTTTTTTTTTTTTTTTGACTGATGTTGTACAAGCTCGCTTTCTTGCATCATTTGTCACTACTACTAATAATAATAATATTTTTATTTAGGCACATTAGCAACTTTGGCTCTATTGCGCCTTATATAACAGGTCTGTAAATTGCATGTGTTCTGTGGTCGAGTTGCAGTTTTGCTGGACGAAAAACCATGCTACCCTCGTCCGGAACCGACTAACTCAGTCACGTTGTGAAAAACGGTCCATAAATATTTGAATATTTTCAACAAGAACATGCGATTTTTTATTGTTAGATGCAGATAAGCTGTCAATAGTATGCTATGCAATTGCGTCATGAATGGTTTTAGCACTTGCAATGGCCCAGAAATTTTGTCATTTTTTTTTGACACAAGTTGATATCATCATATTGCTTTCAAGTAAAAAAACTGTAGATAATATTCTTGATTTATAGTGAATGATTTTTAATTGGCGATGCCGTCTTCCATTCTGCATTATGTTTCTTGAAATTTGTGTATTAAACAGGAAATTGATGATATTGTATTTTTGGGGAAATGAACTTTTAAAAATAACCCAGTACAAAGAGAAATTACTACGCTTCTTTTATGTGGTGTTAATTTTCTTTATCAATTGATAGCAGGAAATCAGCTATGCTGAATCAGCGAGGAATTATTCTGTGGAACAGGGGGTGCAATTGCACCAGGCTCTAAGCGGTGGTGGGTGGGCAAAAGGAAAACAGGAAAAATGAGAGTTGCATAAATTTAATTACGTTTCATCAGGAACCGAGAAACAGATACATTGCAGTACGTAAAACAACAAATAAGGGGGAAAAAACATTTTCTCGAATAGGAAATTATTTCATTAGAAAGAATTTTCTCTAAAACTTGAGGTGCTACTAATTCACAGTGCGCATCACATTATTGGGTACAAGAATCTTTGTGTGAAGCAATGGCGATTTGTTTTTAATGTTCTTTTAAGGTTTTTTAATGTTTTTAAAGTTTATATTTAATTGTTCTTTGGAATTTGGCGCTTCGGTTTTATCACGGAGCTTCAAAGAGTAGAAATTAGTTTAATTAGAAATAGTTCTAATAAAAAACAACGTATTAAATATTAATGTGTA
This sequence comes from Mastigoproctus giganteus, assembly GCF_048544385.1. Lineage (NCBI taxonomy): Eukaryota > Metazoa > Arthropoda > Arachnida > Uropygi > Thelyphonidae > Mastigoproctus > Mastigoproctus giganteus. Next base: position 221,467,754 of record NC_143576.1, read on the forward strand.
TAAGCTGTTGTTGTAGTAGGGTTTTAGGAACATCAGCGACTAAGACCACATTGCTTCGTATATATTGTCTGTAAATTGCGTGTGTTCTGAGGTCGATTTTTCTGTTTGCTGGACGAAAAACTCGAGTTTCCAGGAGAAAAAACCATATTTATTACTCTCCTCCCATATACTATTTTTAAGTATATCTTCCTCTTTATATTATAAATTATACGTATGTATATATTCCTCTTCACTTGCAACACCATGTTTATTATTCTTACATAACAATATACGCCAGGCGTGCACCGATTATCTAGCTAACAGTACTTCGTACTTCATTAAAACCACATTTCTTCAATTAATTTCTCTTTTTCCATAAAATTGTATGAAAAAAAAAGTTTGTCGCATTTCTGTTTACTCACACGAATAAGTAACGCTTCACGAGTGGAGAAGAGTATTGTTACTTATTCCCAGTGGATACCACCACCCAAACGGCCGTTTCAAGGCTGTTTGGCTCCCCTCATCGGTGGGTGGGTAGATATCCTTGTGTTGCAATAGTGACAACCCAGTTATGAAGTATAACTTCACAACATGAGAGACGCCAGATGGTGTACAATAGCATAGACTGAAAATATTTAAGGCCAAAGCTTCAACTTGCGGAAAGTTCTTGGTGAAATTTCAGGCCCAGTTACGATTATGCAGCCTTCTGCCTTCCTCCCAACAAAAATCGTCATAAATGAAAGTACGTTTTCGCATTAATCTACAAGCAAAATGCAGATTGCTACCAAATTTTCAACATATATTATGTTGTACCCTGGGATGGATCTAAATTCAATTTCGATTTAATACCATTCCCTCCCTAGTTCCCTCTACGGAAATAGTATAAATTTGGAACAGGAGCTCTGATCCATTTGAAAATTTCAATGCTTGCTTAGAATATTTTAGGAATGGTTGTAACAAATTTTTCATGACAATGGGTTCACTTATTTTGTTATAAATCATGAATTATTACTATTTACTAACGCGCCTGAAATGTAACATACTGCGTACATTAACTAACTCATTCATAATTCGCCTCAGAAACGTTTAACAATTCGAAGTTCTGAACATCTGACCAGTTTTTTCGAACTGTTTAAAATTTTTAGCCCATAATCTTAATGTTCAACTTTTTTGCAGACCATCTTCTGTTTTATTGCTTATCACTAACCATGCAGTGGCGCTGAATGGTTAGTGATAAGCAATGAAGTGGCGCGGACTGAAAATTCTCAATCGTTCTCAGCTCTATAACAATTCTGCGCTTCTGTTTTCACCAAAAGAAAGCAACTCTTCTCAAGTTTATCAACATATCGACAACAAGGAACCAACCCAACACCTGCAATGTCTATCGATATCTCTTAAAACTGATATCGCCTGCCATCTACTTTTTTTTTTTTTTTTTGTAAGCTGGTACCCCAGTTTGGGCAGCTGTGGATACAGGATTAGCTAACACCCACTGTTATAGCACTACCTCCTCCAGGGGGTGCGGTTCTCGTTCTTCCTAGGACAGAAAAAGACTGCTGTCTTGTGGTTCCTGTGCCACAATTTATACTTCTGATGAGTTGTGTGATGTGATTTGCTGTGTGAAAATGTTACATGTTCATTACACTTATAATATTGTAATTAACACGATTATATGTGTATATCATTGTATGTATCATTATATGTATCATATATATATATATATATATATATATATATGTATGTACATAGCGGATTTGCCAGTTTCTGGCTAGGGGCCGCTTGTTTTTTTTTTTTTTTAATAAAGAAAAAAAATATTCTTTATGACAATCTTTCCTCAACATCAGGTGTTATGCTTCTGGGCCTACCTGCTCGTACTCCATGTGCGAAGCGCCCATATTCTCTAAGGCGTTGATGTACCCTGATGAATGTGCGCCTGTTGGACTGCCTTCGGCGGGGAAATTCTTCTTGGTACAAACGTGCAGCCTCGAGTGCACTGCCGTTGGCTTTACCATACGTGAAGTGCATGTCCGCATACTCTTCGTTGCTGTAACCTCTTTCCATGTTTGACTATCCTTTGACAAGTACTGGTATGCCTGCTATATCTCAGAGCACTGAGAAAGGGGAAAGGGAGAGAATGAGCATAACCTAACCTAAACAATCAAGTTAGTGGTGGATCCCAACTAGAAATGTGCAATATCTCGAAAACGAATCACTTAAGGGCCCCTTGTTTAGTAGGCTTTTTTTTTTCATATTGTCGTCTGTACAGTTCACCTTTAAATTATTGACCATCACTTTTGAAACACCCTGTATAATGTGTCTGTAAATTGCGTGGTCGATTTGCTGTTTTGTGGATGAAAAACCCAAGTTTCGGAAGGAAAATACCTTGGTGCCCTCCTCTGAGACCGACTAATTTAGCAACGTTGTGAAAAAGGCTCATAAAAATTCCTCGTGTCACATACGGAATTTGAATCCAGGTTTTACCCATGCAGTGTGGTGAGAACGCTGATTATACCAATGTGCTATCCACGAGGGCTAGCTTGTAGTATTATAAATTATACTACAAACTAGATTTTTTTTATCAGTCTTCTAATATTGTATCAAAAATTGATACTCTGAATAAAAAGGTATAATGGGCGTTTCTCTCTTTCCGTTCAGTTTAGTTATTTGTATAATTTATTGAATATGTTCACAGTTTCTCTATATCTGGACAACAGAGACAGCCTTGAGGTTTGTCTGCGCAGGTTGCACAGTGGTTTTAATCACCATCCTCCTAATACCAGGTGGAAAAGCTCGCATTCGAATCCCGTTAATGAAACGAACTACTTTTTTAGGCTTTTACACTCTGTGGCTGAGTTAGTCGGTCTCAGGCGTGGACAGCAGCCTTTTTACTCCTTCCTCAGAAACTGGACTGTTTTATGGACATAATTCACATGGGCAGATAAGACAATCTTGAGTGGCCCTAATATAACTTTTTTTTATTTAGACAAATTAATAATTAATTATATAGCTATTCTGTGTTTGGAACAACTGACTTTTCCCTCTTCTATCAATTTACATAGCCTTCGATCTATAATCAGTTATTCCAGCATAAGAGACGGTCTGCCTGAACTTTAAGGTATGCAAGCTTGCTTGCTGTTCTGATTAACACAGAAATAAGTAATTGAGGTTTCTAAAACGAAATTCTGAGAACGAGAATAACTCGCCTCCATAACTTCCATGTAATAATTGCCGAACCCGGCGACTCGTCCATGTGCGTTTCCTTCAGTGAGTAAAGGTTTCTTTCCTAGGCGCAAACTCATGGCTGGATAGGTCATGATGAGCCGGAAAGCGGTTAAATGAGTTCTAGTTACGAGTTTCCGCAATTTGGCACGCTATACATTTACAGGCTAATCACGTGCCCTAGATAATTCAATACCTTGGGATATACAGAATTTCAATATTTTATATTTGCTCAGGATGTCTGTGTTTTGTTTCAAATGTAAAAATTTAAATGTGCGCTAGTAAATGTTTTGTACAATAATCTTCAGAATTAAAGTTCGTGTAGCCATAATGAAGTATGTATAATTAACATTTACTATAACTCTAAAACTGACCTTAATCCAAATGAAATTGTTACCTGTACCCATAGATAACTAAACTTCTTTTAAGGAGGAAGAATGTTTCTCAGACAGTGAAATAAGTATAGAATTTCCTCAGTTCTACTGCTGTAGACCAGTGCATAAAAGAGACGAACCTTAAATATATTGCCATAATCATATTGCCGTTAACAGCACAAATGAAATCGAGAATGAAGCTATTTAAGTGGAACAAAATTTAACCTTTTATTCTTTATAAAGAAGTTGCCAGTTTGTTTGTAACGGTGGGTAGTATGGTAGCGACAAAAATCCTATTCGAACTTTCAATATGATGTCTTTTCAGAAATGCTTGAGAATCCCTTCCGAAAGTAAAGGAAATCTTTGAATGGAACGCTGACGAAAAGAGGAAACTAAACGTTATTGGATAAATGAGCAAGCACTATGCGTGCCGCCGCAGTTGATATGTTTTCTAGACTCCACACGTACCAGTTCCATCTGATAATAAATCAAAAAAAATACAAGTAATTCGTGTTTTTGGCACAGGCAGCATGAGACGTGATGGTTCAGTTCTACAGGTAAAATCGATAGCAAGTACTGTATATGTTGTGAGGATGAGGAGAGACTAATGTCTTTTAAAACCATCATAATTTTTGCATCTCTTCTGCTGAAAATTTCGCGTTATCTTTTTCATTAAGATTGTTGTTTTACAAGTTTCACGTTTTTTTTATTACTGCAATGGATATTATTTTGGTAGTACAAGCCACAACTTAAATGTTTACATATTGCATGCATAATGAGATCCAGAAAGTATTCTATTCTTATCTGAAGAATTTAAAAATTGCGCTTTCAGCTGTTTATACCTCGGTTAGGTTTGACTAGGCTTTTACACAGAACTCCACATGATTTTTAAATGCGAGTAGACTATTTATTTCTCTACTCCTTGAGTTTATCTAGGTTAATTGTTATTATTTGAAATATTAGCAATGCTTGCGAATGACAATCAGTTCAAGTTAATTTGTCGTTTACAAGTTTTGTTGTTGGCCCAGATGGATCTTCTTTCTTTTACGTGCATTTATAGCCTTTATTTTTTATTTTATGCCACTAAAAGAATCATTATTCCTGTTAAGAAAGAGCAAAAAAATATTATTTTAAATTATCAGTCTATCACGACATTGCATTCCATTTACAAAAAATTCGAATTTTCTGGTTATCCTAAGCTCTATGAGGCTTTATCATGCTACTGATCTTGCTTATTGGGACTAAATGATTAACTGTTGTGTAGACAGCAGTGATAACACCATCGCTTCCTTACGTTGGAAGTGAAGCATAATGGCATTCATAATCCTTTTAAATATTTCTCTGAATATGATTTTGATATTTCTCCGAATACACTTATCCTTCTTTCTAATCGGAATCATATTTTAATATTCATTTCGTAATTTAATTCCACAAGAATCATCTTTGGATTCATTATTTTCTGATGATAAACGTTGTGATCAATTTATACTCCAAACTCTTCTCTCAAGTTCCACATTTACTCCTCTATCTTATATTCCATATTGAGATATCTAATTCACAAGGAACTTCTTCTTCTTCAAGAGAAGTGTGTTTCCATTTAAAATGAGTTTCCTCAGCCTACGAGTTATTTTTTTGGTAGGAATTTTTTCCGCCATAAAGGCAAGGTAACTTTCTATTCCAATTAAATTAGATTTTTCTGTTCCAGTCACTTTTCTGTTTTTTTTTATTCCAATGAATTTCCTAATTTTTCAGTTTTCTGTTTTTTCCCCTATTCCAATCAATTTTAGGAATGGCGAGGTTAGGGCTTGAGAATTACGGGTATTATGGAATAAATAATTCTTTAATTTTGCTGACTCATAAAAAGACCTTCTATTTGACTATCGTTTGGTAATACCATCTGCCACTCAAAAAACATTCCATTAGAAAAGGCTGATATGCTGTTATAGATTGAGATATACAGTCAAAAACAAAATAGTTTACAAAAACGTTTGAATATTATTGTTAGGAATATATTCTGTCTGCTTAACTTCAAAGAATAATCAGTATATTGTTTCTTCTTCAGTCTAAACAATATACCGATTATTATGAAGAAGACACAATATACTGACATGTTTCGTCAGTATATTTTGCCCTTTCAGCCGATTTCTGTTTACCTGATGAAAAACCCGAGTTTCCAAGAAAAAATCATGCAACCCTCGCCTGAGACCGACTGATTCAGCGGCGTTGCCAGAAAACACGATAAAAATTCCTCGATTCATTGAAAGGATTCAACCTCAGGCATTCGAAGAATTTTTATGCTGGCTGAATCAGTCGGTCTTACGCGAAGGTGGCATGTGTTTTTAGTCTAGCGAACAGAAAATCGGCTTTAGAAGACACAAATATACTTACACTTCATAACCTTAGTTACTTTAGCCCTTAATATACACCTTAATCGCTCCAAACTTCATTGTTGGGATGATGTAAATTGAATTATCTGATTTTTCAAACTCAGACTCGAACGTTTGACCTGAATAGTGAGAGATGCTACAAGCCGCTCTAACGTACCTTTGCAAGCGAAGTTTGATCCTCGGCGATATTATGTTGGGTTTTTGAACTGAATTTGTATCATGGAAAACAACACCTATGGATAGAGGCCATTATTGATGATCAACCCTCGGGCATCACCATGTTTTCAAGGACGCCTGTCGGGACGACATAATCACTTTCTTCAGAGATCGATTATCCTTCTCTGTAAGTCAGTGTTTCCCAACCTTTTTCGAGTCGCGACCCCTTTTATAATAGCCAAGTAACCTGCGACCTCCGCCACATTTGCATAAAAAGGCATTTAATAGGGTAAAGAAAACACATTAAAAATAGATTTTTCAGAATATAATTCTAACCTAATATTTAATGCGATGCTTGCATCTGGGCAATCAGCTTCAAAATTCGCGGCTGAGTGTTTGTTAAAGCCAACCTCATGTCATCCTCAACAGTTCAGTCAGTTTCTTGCCTTTGTTTTGATATGAAGCGTTGAAAATCCACACTCGTAGAGATATGTAGAGATAAATGGAAATAAAACTCGAAAGGCAAGCATGGTGACATTTGGATTTGACTGATATATAGCACACCTGAACTAAGTCAGCAATTTTTCATAAAACAAATTACGTGCCGAGGAATCTCTTCCGCAGATCCAAGAATTCATCCTGTACTTCGTCGGGAATGCTGGCTACATTCAGGGAAACAGAGAATGGATTTCGTACCAGTGCAGCAGCTTCTTATGTTAGCTCAGGGAAGTACCGCTGAAATTCCTTTTCAAGGGATTCAAGGTGCTCAGTAATCTCCTCCTCCTTCAGATTCTCATCCAGTTCACCTTCAGATTCTTCTACCACACTGCAGAGTTTTTCAAACATGGCAATGTTCCCAAGATTTACTTTCCGACGCCAGTTTTGCAGTTTGGATACAAATGCCTGAAGATTGTCTTGAAATTGGAAATGTGTGTTTCCTTTCCCTGAAGTTTCAGGTTCTGCTTATTTAGCTGGTCTAAAATGTTTGCTAAGTAAGCAACTCTTTTCTTCCAAGCTTCATCATTAAAGTAAACCACAAGGGCATGTTTCCCTTGCAACTTGATTTAATCTTTCAACTCAAACACACGATTGACAACCAGCGTACAGTAGTGAAGAAAAAAAGAAGAACCTCGTGATCAGAATTCATGTCTTTACAGAGTTTTTTTAAACAGACGGATGTTGAAAGCTCCAGATTTGATGTAATTCACAATTTTGATCAGAGAATCAAGTACCTCTTGCAGAGGAGCTGGAAGAGTCTTACTGGTAAGAGCAGAAAGCCCGACTTTGACCCTAGCTGTAGTCCTCCAGTTTCAAAAAAAGTATCTTCTCCATAATATCTTCACCTTTTCTAGTAGTTTCAAATGCACTACAAAACAGGATTTTGTAGGCTCGTTCTTTGATGTCATCTGAATGAATATATTTCACGAAGGCTACTGAGAACATGAACTTACGTCAGTTGATTCATCAACTTGAAAAGAAAACAATGGAGAAACTTTGATTTCATTCAAAACCTGCTCTTTCACGTCTACGGACATATCTGAAATGCGCCTCTGAATAGTGTTGTTGGACAGAGAGATTTATCTCGCTGGCTTCACCAAGAATTAATTTCACCATCTTCAACATGCAGGGTTTGATGACCGTTTCTCTAATCGTGTAAGGTTTTTTTTTTGTTTGGCAGTTTCCAATGCAACTTCACATGATGCTTGCACAGCTACTGTGCTGTGTTGCTGAAAACTTCCTGTAGGATCAAGTCTCTGACATCTGAGACCAGTTTCATGGCGTCGAAAGAACTTCAAATCCTTTTTAGTACGTTCTAAATGCTTTGTCTCTAAGTGACGTTTCAATTTTGAAGGTTTCATAGATTCAGCACTGAGAACGACATTGCACAAAATGCATTGTGGCTTCTCTATGCCATTACTGACCAAGTTGGTAAAGTCAAATTTTAGATAGTCTTTTGAATATTTACGTTTTTTCTCCATGGATACAGATTTAGCACGGACTGATGACGACCTACTGATACTCTTTAGATTTTATAAAGTGCAAGCAGTAGCTAACCCACGCTCGATAGCGAGTGGCTGGTTTCTATCATGGCGCCAGCTAAAGATCGTTGACTATTGGCGAACTAAGTTCGCACCAGTTTGCATTAGACTGCCCATTGCGGACATTATTGAATTACATCATTGCAAAAATGATGGGGTGATCTTCAACTGCGTTAAGAGAGCAACTCACCTTTATTCGACGGTCCGTATTCGACAGTCTGTTATTCACACATCGAGACACCGATTAAAAATGAATTTTGATATTGAATTTTGCATCATAGTGAATATTTTTTTAAGTTTACTATTTGTAACATAGAATTTTATTCTAATGGTAACACTGCATTTGTATATTTTATTTTTATAGAGTGAATCAAGGTCTGCCGGGGCGGAAATTCGAAAAAATATTAAAGGCCCGCCATAGAAAATAATTAAAATAATATAAAATGTTTAATATGTATGAAAACGGCGGACTTTTAATATTTTTAAGTATCCGCTGCGGTGGACCTAAAGTCACTTCCTTTCATTTATTAAAAATCAGGGTTACAATAAAACCGTTAGCATATTGCAGTGTAGCCATATGCCATATTGAAATAAATAAGTGTTGAAAACCTTCAACACTTATTTATTTTTTGTTATGTCTGGTGTTACTGTTGGTCGAAGAACTCTTTGACTATCCTATAGATGTTCAGGATTGCGACTGTATAGAGTTCATTGTAGGTATTTCCTTGGAGACCTATTGCTGCTAGACTGTTATGTAGGGTCTTTGGCACCATACCGGTGGTTGACATGATGATTGAGATGATCATTGCTTCTTGCATATGCTACATCTCTTTGATTTCTTGTCTTAGGTTCGTGTACTTCCTGATTTTTTCCTCGTGGGTTTTCTGGAGGATGCCAGTGTTAAGCACCGCTATGTCAATCAGATACATAGTCTTTTCCTTCTTGTCGATAAAGGTTATGTCTGGTCTTGTCCGTTATTACGGTGCTGTCCCAGAATAGCTGTGACAGCGCCATAATAACGTGGATTGGGGTCCACGTTATTATGTATTGTGGATTGGGGTCTTCTCTAGCCTGGGGTTCGTACTTGTAATAAGGTACACTTTCTGTGATCAACTGGTATGTCATTGCTAGTTTTTGATGTATTATCCTGGCTAGCTGGTCTTGCTTACGAATGTAGGCAGTCTGGGTGATCATCTTGCATCCCGCAGTGATGTGTTGGATCGTTTCTGAGTCCAGGTGGCATCGTCGACATGCGACATCTGACACTCCAGGCTCCTAGGCGATGTATTTTCTATAGTTTCAGTTTTGATTGCCTGGTCTTAGATGGCGAGCATGAGTCCTTCAGTCCCCAGCATGAGCGTCCCACTCGTGAGCATTGGAAGCCACTTTATCTAGAGGTCGTTGTAGTGACTGCTATGAAGTGTCTTCTTTGCTCATTTTTCTAGCTTCATTTGTGCCGTATGGGCGGAAAGGGACTCCTCGCTTAGGTTGAGTAGGATATGCCGCATGTGTATCTTCCTTATGGCCTGGTAGAGTGCTGCTGCATTTTTCTGGAGTAATCTTTCAGGTTAGCTGTCGCTGTTTTCTGTTGCTTGATGAGGTCTATCAAGCCCCTTCCTCCCTCTTTCCAAGCTATTGTTAGTCTCTCCATTTAAAAAAATTCATGTATTTTTTAATGGACAATGATGACCAAGAGCCTCTAACGCCAGTTGGCGGCTCTTGGTCATCATTGTCCTTGTCTTTCCCATGATATTATTATTATTTTAATTTTTGATATCTTTTTCTTCTTTCCCCTTCCTCTACAGGAAGTTGGTTTGATTATCGTATAATAAAATTTGTCTAAGTAATTGTTTAACAATAACTTCTTGATAAGGAGTCTGCAATTCTTAATGAGTTTTTGATGTAATCTAATTGATGAAGACTAATAAATATTGTATTGTATTATTATTATTGCTCTTATATTCATTCTCCTTGATTGGGGGTTCCACCTTGCGACGGGTATTGCTACCAAGCACACATGGTGGCTGATGATATGTCTGGTGTTACTGTTGGTCGAGGAACTCTCTGACTATCCTACAGGTGTTCAGGATTGCGACTTTCTGGAGTTCCTTGTAGGTGTTCGCTGGGAGACCTATTGCTGATAGGTTGTTATGTAGGGTCTTTGACACCATACCGGTGATTGACACGTTGATTGGGATGGTCGTTTCTTGTTGTATATGCCACATCTCTTTGATCTCCTGTCTTAGGTTCGTGTATTTCCTGATTTTTCCCTCATGGGTTTTCTGCAGGTTGCCAGTGTTGGGTACCGCTATGTCAATCAGACAGGTAGCTTTTCCTTCTGGTCCACAAGGGTTATGTCCGGTCTGTTGTGCGTGACTGTCTTATCCGTTATTATGGCGCGGTCCCAGTACAGCTTGTGGGTTGGGGTCTCTATTACTGCCTGGGGTTCGTACTTGTAATACGGTACACCTTCTTCTTATTATTATTATCATCATTATCTTGCCTTAATTAATGTTCATTTGTAAATATTTCATAACCTTATTTTTTTCAATATGATAATAGGAACTTTTCACTTAGCTACAACATTTAGAACATACTGTGCCTAAATGGTATTCGGAAAATTCACCGAAAATACAATTTATCGAAAAAACAGTTCACCGAATATCAATTCGCCAAAAACACAATTCACAGATAAACAAATAAATAATTATAGTAGAAAAGTAACACAGTAATAATTTTTATGTATTTCACTACACTTTTAATTAAAATTTAATATTTAATTTTTAATAATTTAAATTAGGAGCGATTCTTCTAAGGTAGGTTTTCATATCATTTCCTAATTTAAAAGCATTAACTGCTGTCTTTCATCTTTGAACACAGGCGTTATATATTCTTTTTATAACGGGAGGTTCGCATCTACTTAGGAGTATGTATTGTTCAATAATTAAAGACTGTTCTCTTAAGAGCTTCTATGAATTTCCATATAGTTAGATGAGCTTTCAAACTTTGTACACTAGGTAAACTAGCAACAGTCGATTCACTAATTCCAATTGATTGCTCTGAAATAATATATGTGGTGGGTCACGTGAATTTACCGCAACATCACATACTTTCTTGGTAAAAGAAGCCAGTTGCGGAAGATTTGGATAGGATATTTGCATTACCCTTTACTGACGAAAGACCCCTCTTCTGAGAAGAGACTGTGCGAGTAAGCAAGGTATTTTTTAACACTTTGTTATAAGGTATCCCTAAATTAACCCTAATAGTGCAGCATACCAACCACTCCTCTGTTGTATTACCTTTCCTTCCCTCCCTCCATTTCTTCCTCAGCATACCCAATGAAAATGTCTAGAAAATTTAATTTACTCCATTGTTCTGTGGAATTCGAACCTCGACCTTTCAAATGGCAGGCGTGTGCAAATTAATTAATAGTATTATAAATACAGATCTGAAAACTTTTGAATGGGTTGCTTATGTTAGAAATGAAAAGGAAATTTTACACTTAAAGAAAGAGCCAAATTTGAGATTAGTAGATCTCTGGATAATTAGTGGACAGTACCGAGGACTAATGAGAATTATTATACTGAGATTATCAAAGAGTACGATAGTCTCAGTAGTGGAAACTGAAAGCCTAATGGGACGGAAATCATAATTTACAAAGACTTGGTCGTGAGTTATAAATCGACTCTCCCATGAAAATTATGCATTGAACACATGAAGTGGCTGTATGACTGGAATTTAAATTTCCATCAGTAAGGAATAAAGGCTTTGTAACCGTATACGCTGTTGTGTTCTGATTTCACTGAGACCTAAATGAAAGGCGATGGTGTCGCTAAATCGAATGATAAAATGAAAACGATAGTTTCCGCGCTGATTGAAATCGATATAACAGAAAGCAACATTTAATTTCCTGCTGGCTAATAAATAAAATCTCTGTGAGCGATAGGTTTGATTGAAAATTATGTGAAGTTCGAATTTCACGAATATATTTATTTGTTTTCAGTATTAATCTACAAAGTTGTGAGGCAAAATCGTTTACGGGGTAATGCATTCGAATCCCAGATTTATTAACCACGAAAGAGAATAAATATTAATTTTGGATATTTTTAAATGCAGCTCCAGACGCGATTCAGAATCATGGCTTAAGATGATTTAAATGAGGAAAGATATGCTTAATGTTTCACAAAAGAAGTTTAAAACTGAAAGATCAGACCAGGATTGGAGATTAAAACTCCCCTTTTAATCTGATAATTACGAAACTTGTTGTTTAAAGTATCAAGATGAATCATTTTAATCTAATCATTAAAACAGACAGAGAGGGACAGGGTGAAAACAATAGGCGTATTATGCATATATTAAATGCGCCTGAAATAGTTTGCATGTAATGATCTTATCCTACATTTAGGAAAATCAGATGGTTCGATTTTATTTTTCAGCTGAATCTCACTTTTATGAATGCCTTTTATACTGTAGGTGTTAGCATGCCACGTGGTGAATAGGACTGTCCACTGACAAACAAGTCTAATGCGCTCCATATCCGCCTCCTATGTGTTTAGTCTCCCTATAGAATTTTTGCTTTCCAACACCAGTTTCTTTCAATAGAGAAAACCGATGACGAATTCATTTTGGATCAGAAAGCGATTTACGAAATTCAGCGAAAACTGGGTTGTTCTTTTACAACGAATTAGCTTTCCACTAATCACAACACTCTGCACATTTTCAGAAGGACGCGGCTTCGTATGGAGGCAATTAAGATCGTAATGGCATGTTTATGAATAACGCTGCGAGACTAGCATTGCCGACGGTGAGTTGAAAGAATTGAACAACTTGAAAGAACTGAAACTTTGAGAGTTTAAACAACATTATAAAATTCTTGTTTTCTTATTGGTGAATTATATGATATTAAATTAGGGAATCCTATATTTCGTTTCGTTGTTTACTACAATTTGATATAAAAATTCTATACCATAAAACTCGAACCACTCATTTGCAATTATTTCTTGCCTCTATTGTCCAGCCAACAAGAAAAATTACTGTTATGTAATCACATCAACTGCATTGTGATCGGTTACCTGTTAGTGCCATCCCTCCTTGCTTTCTGATTGCATTGTCATATATTTTTAATTTCTTTTTGATTTTGTCTTAAATCATCTGTATTGAGATTTATAATCTGTGTAAATGGCAGTATTACCCACAAGGCGTAAAGAAGTTCAAGTATAATGGTTGATGTTATACAGTATTTGAATTTCTGTAGATTGTATTCAGGAAATACGTGTGAGGTGGGTTCCAAAAATAAGAGGACTAAATGAAAGGGTTAAAGGAATAAATGAGAAAGAAGAAAAGTTGGTTCTGTGAGTTACAGTTATAGTAAAATGATGCTGACTGGTTGCAGCACGTGTTCGGATTGGTTTGAAAGAAAGAGGGGAGTGGGAATTATAGAAGACAATTCTAGAGAAAAGTGCCCATGGAAGTATGTATAGAAAAGGAATGCAGCAGAAATAGAACATCCATGAGACAGACAGTGGAGAGACTTTACAAGAGATGGGTCATTAATTAACTTCACTGCCATTTTTTTGAATTGTGTCTAGAAGCCTGAGAGGTTATGGTGACACCGCCGCAGATGAAGAACAGTATCCCTTGGTGGAGCGAATTTGAGATTTGTACAGAGTGAGTATTATTTCGAAGAAAAGTAACGCTGAGAGTGAAACAGAAAAACCTCTTTTCGCAATTTATTTTCTGTGTTTTAAATTGATTCTGAGAAAGTTAGAAAAAACTGACTGAGTTAAATGAAAATTTTCGTTTTCTTTTCATCTGATCAATTTAGTTGCTTTTTTCTTTTCATTCGCGGAAAGTTAACAGAAAATTTGATTTGCGAATTTAAATTTTTTTTGATCTTTCAGGTTTCAGTTAGGAGTATGTAACCGCATAAATTTGGATTTGGTGAACATTTTTCCATCTTTTTCCAATTACTGTATAATTATTCACTTCCTAATTTTAAAATAGGACTTGTATATTAGGATCTAATTAGAAATCGAATTGTGACAGATCCTTAGGGATCTGTTACAAAATCACTCCCTTCAAAAAATGAATCAATATATTTGGCACTTCTTAAGTGCCAAATACAGGTACTTTGTAATCTAACGAAAAAAGTGTGTATTTTGGCGAGCATCAGCCACGTCTTGCACGTGTTTGATGGGTTACTTTCGTTGAGCTGTATTAAGCTAGTCACGTTTCTAATTTCTAAGAAGCCTGTTTAACGGGCCCACTAGCATTTTATATTTCATATTTAGTAGGGTTCAGATAGATAGGATTCATCGCGTATTCCACCACCAGTTGGCTCTACATGCCTTTATTATTTATTAATGTAGCGCTTCTAGCCATCAGCTGGTGGTTTATATGCAGTAACGGATCTTTGTAAAATGGCCCATTTTATGTGTAGGTGGTGGCCCCCCTTTCCCCTAAGGAACGACACGTGCCATAGTGTGACCTGGATTCACCATACGAACCCGAGAGACAGATGAAATGAGCGTGGACAGGTCGATGAGAAAGGGAGATAGAAAGAATTACGGGTAAATCACATCGGCGCTGCACACACACACATGAGTTGTAGCAGTCAATCGATCATGTGGCCGCTGCAGTGTTCTACTCATGGATGAAACGTGAGGATGGAATTCAAGTGGGGCGACATCTGGTGTGATATTTTCATAGTTAAGCAGTGAGAACGGATGAGTGTTGCATTCTAAGTTGCTGCACGAAATTTGGCTGCTGTCATAAGTCTTTAATTGATAGACTACATCGCTATCATTGTCAGCTCTCCTTGAAAGCTACGGATGCAATGTGCATATTGCCCCTCCCTACCAGTTCTCTTCCGGAGTCAGGTCTGCAAGTGGCGAATACTCTTGACCTACTTTCATTCAGCCAGCACGAGACAGACTCACTCCAGAGAATATTAACGAAATAAAGCAGCGTTTTAGCTCGCGGGGGGTAGCTGTGTATAGTCGCACACAGTATTTGGAATAAAAGTCTCAAAGCAGTTTTATTTTGCTGTACGAAGATTTATATCTCTAGACAGAGATAGTTCATCTTCGCTCTAGAGATCTAGGGCGGAGATGAACTAATGTTTAGGGGCCGCTTTACACAAGACACAACAAAGCAGTATCTCTAGACAGAAAGAACTGATTCAAGTAACATAAAATACTTGACGGTTTGACTTTTCTACCGTTTCGCATGCGAGAGTGAATACATCCTAACACTGAAGATTCAGGAAAACTTTACATTTTAATCGGATGGTGAAGTAAGCCGGGGGATTGTTTTTGTAGTCTATTTCCTTTCAGACCGAAATACGAGAGTGAGTCGTCGAAAACTTGGCTGTACAAGGATATCTCAGTCACTTCTAAGTGCAATTTCTGGATAGTTGCCTTGTTTACGATGGCAAATCGCAGATCAATTTTGATGGTTCGTAATTTTATGAGTTGATTTTCATCTCTATACGTGAAATAGCACAATAGAAAGTCCCTATGAGGGGAAGCAGACCATGAGCATAACTTTTTAACCAGTGATTTTCCAAGTCTTAATTTCTTGAATTCTTTTCTGGTCAGAAGTGCCCGCATCATATCTCATTCAAAGTATTGAATATGCGATACAAGAAGTGCAATTTTCTTCCTCTTTATATGGCACTGGGTTCTGTAGTCATAATCCCATTCGCAAACGTTTGTTCATCTTTGAGACACTTGGGAACTCACTTAGCGCAGACCTTCCCGTAATGCAGTCTGTCATGGATGATAGTGAAGGCAGACCATGACTAATGTCCAGCTCTCTGGTCGCATCATCAACTGTTGTGTACCAGTCCACCCTGATGACGTTTGCCATGACATTTTCTTCTGTAGTAGTTGTGTGAGCTTATCCTGGGCGAGTGTAACAATTTGCCCATTCGTGCACTCTGACCTTGTATGTTTTTGTTGTACCTGACGTTTTCCACGCGTTTGGGCGCACTTGTCACTGAAAACGCAATCTCAACTCTAAAAAGTTCTATGAAGATAAAATCTAATAGAAAACAGTCATTGCTGATATCTATAAAACTTTGCCTTCTTACTCATGACTGTCGCCGGAACTTTGATAACTTCCTTCTAACTGGATTCCTCTGTTGATCTCGTCGCGGACTTCACCCTTATTGTTTGTTTATTTATTTTTTTTTTTTTTAGAGAGAGAGAGAGAGAGAGAGAGAGAGAGAGACAGATAAATGAGAATTTAAAAAAAAAAGATAATAAAGAAATCCGCAGAATAACTTAAAAGTGAAGGACAAAACGCTTACTGAGCTGAAGTGTTAACAGTTGGTTTTAATTCAATGAAACATAGAATTGCCATCATCATCCAATAATCCAATCACAGAGTTCTATCCTACGAGATGGGGTTGAAAGCTTTTAGCCCAATATAGATCGAAAAGGTTTTCGTCATGACATTGCCAATCTCTTTTATGTTTTAGGTTTGTAACCATATTCTTCTCCTTTACAGAAGGCGTTTAAGTATGGATGGTAAATGAAGATGGTGACTGTTGAGAGAATCAAGCACCGTTGCAGTCATAGAGTACCTTCATGTAAAGGGAATATCAGCAAAAGAATTTCGTCAAAACGTACAGCAGACATTACGGGAATCTTCTCCTTCATACGCCACTGTCAAAAATGGGTTTCAGAATTTAAGCGTGGACGAGACAGTGTTGATGATGCACCCCCACAGTGGGAGGTTTGTTACCCTGTCGATACCTGCAAATGTGGATGCAATTAATGACTTGATCATGCAAAACCCCAGAATAACAATAACATTGAAGCACGCTGAGACAGCATTCAACATGAGACAACAGCTCATGATATTGTGGTGAATGTTTTTGGAATGAAGAGGTTTCTTTGAGGTGGGTCCTTAAAGCACTGAATGCTTTAGGGACCCACCTAAAGATCAGAAGAGGAAAGGAACGAGGTGTTGTCATGAGATTCTGCAGTATTTTGAAGCTAATAAAGCTTACTTTTTTGGGGTAGTATGCCACTGTGGACAAAACATGGGTGCATCAATTCTGCTGTGAAACAAAAGAACAATCAAAACAGTGGAAGCATCCCTCTTCTCCCCCTCCTGAAACGCTTCTAGTGCAGAAGTCGTCTGGGAAAGTCCTGGAATCCATCTTCTGGGATGCAGAAGGAATGATCGTGGTTGATTTCCTGGAACGAGGTGCCACTATCAATGCCGAGTATTCTAACCTGTTGAGACGTTTACGCAAGGAATTGAAGCTAAAGAGGTGTCGGAAATTGGCCAATGGGGTCTCGTGCATCAAGACCGGTGCACACAGCGTTTGTGACTCAGGAAAGATTGTGTGACTGTGGGATCGAGCTATTACACCATCCACTCTACTAACAGGATTTGGCTCCATTTCGCTATTTTCTATTTCCAAATCTCAGAAAGGACTTGAAAGGAGAGAAATTCACAGTGACAATGTTGTGATGGATGCAATCAACAACTGGTACGAGTTAAATCTTTGAATTTTATTTGAACGGGTTACGGAAGCTAGTGGATTGTGTCTGCGAGTGTGGTGACTTACGAATAAGGGAGGGACTATGTTGAAAAATAAATGGGTTTTCAAAACTTTCCCGTATTTCTTCTTTGAGAGGCTAGAAACTTTTTAACCTTCCCTCAGTCCTCTCAGTGCAGGTCATGCAATGACATTATGCGTAGTTTGATGATATGTCTCAGATGACATAAGCAAGATGATGGAGGAAACTTGCAATCAGGAAGAACCCGGTAGAAGGGAGACGACTTAGAATACGTTTTCTGTAAACTGTTCTCCACAAATAAGTTGAGGTCGGCATATAGTTCTTGAATAAGTGAAAGCAGCTGAGTTGGTGCTAAATGATCTGAATGGTAATGTGCAGTAGGATTTCAAAATACACGAGGGTTAGGCTCTAGTATCCCCGTTTAAGTGAGAATACGAGTAAGTTCGGGTTCCTGCTATAGAAAACTACTGTACTAAGGTAAAACTAGGCGACCTCATGTAAACCATGTACGCTTGTATATAAACTTTATTTGTGTGACTTGAACATACATAAATCTTTATAAAGTACAGCCAGAATGAGACTGTTCTCATAAAGGGTGCATCTTTAGACCAGGTCTTGTGTAGGCTTTACGATAAACACATTGTCGTCATTATTAATCCATCAGGTATCATCTAGTTCAACTACAGAATTATTCCTTGTCCGATACTACGCATCCACTATGACGTCGACCTTCCCCTTTCACGAATCGCCGACTGCCAACATAAAACGGACAAGCTAAAACTACAGTCATGAACGCAAGTGTGAATTAGCGGGTCAGGCGCCTATCAGAGGGGGGTGGCGTTATTTGAGACCCTACTCTATTTATTTGAAATTATTCCTGTACTTATTTGTTGTATTTAGTCGTGTATTTTGTTAAAAACTTGTTTCAGCTTATGTAGATACTGATTACAGCGTATTATTCTCTCTATATAGTTCATATAGCTGTTCCGGGGTTAATTTATTGAACGAATGAAATGAATAGATAAATTAATGAATATATTTTTTCTGCTTCTGCTGCGCATCACTTACCCCTCATACAGGACAACCAACGTGTCCTGTTGTCCAGTAGAAGCATTAGCACCAGTCCCTAAATTTGGTGACGCGTAATTTGAACTTAGACAATCAAAATCTCGTTTTCATTTGACGCATCGTTGGACTTATAATTAAGCCGGTCGTCTTACAGATACCAATCGATCCGATAAGTTCCAGCTTTTGAAGCCCCTACTTATATTAATAAATTAAGAATGGAAAATGAAAATCGAATGTATTTTTTTATTTAACAAATGCTTTTTAGTCGTATTCTGTGGGAATGCATTAATTATTGCGAAAAAAATCTATTCGAAAAGCGAGGTCCCTTTTTGCACTTGAGACTCAGATGAAATGGTCCTCATGGCTCTTCTCCCTGTTCCCTCTTGTAATTACGAATAGTTTTTCTCTGGTGATCATTGGATCACAGTCCGAGTAATACTCATGAACGACGCTTCAGATTTTGCACTCCAAATACTGAGGAGTAGAGCACTCCATAAAATTTTGGTCTAATTCATCAGCATCTAATTCATCAATGAACTAGAACTGAGCCCTAATAATTCTATTCAACAAGTCACCTTTGGCTGTTATGGTGCAGTAAAATGTACAGTATCAATCAAAAATCTCTTTCCATCTTTTCGTTTCATGGTCTTTTTCTTTTTTGAATTTCAGTGCATTAATTGTGTCGGATAAAATTCAACTTACTGAGGAACTTCAGCCTAAATCATTACAGTTGGATTGCAAACAAAATTCTGAAACTATGCTCGAACTTTCAGGTTGCGATGGTCTCCCAACGGATTGCCCTAAAAACGTCAGACAATAAACAAACAGCACTTCTCCTATAAGAAATATAATGCTGTGTATTTATAATGCTTAACTACTCGTATATGAGCCCTTTCATTACGTTAAATATTTGTTTTTACTTTTAACTGGAAATAGATGGTTAATCTATCACTAGGTATTTGCAGCAAGAGTACGGAAAACTAATAATCTTCTAATGATGTTAAATATCTTTATTGCAATCAATAGAAATAGAACTAATACGGTGTTATATGGAGGACTGATGCAATACCCATAATAACAAAAAATCTAGGAGTTTAACGTATCGTTATACGAGTAATGAATAGAAAATTACAAAGAATAGTTATTGAATATATACACCGATGAGCCAAAACATTATGACCAGCGAGTCGTTTATGCAAATCGAAGCAATTGCAGGTGAACTACATTGTGTGCGCGGTTCGAGACACGGTATAAAAAAACACCTGATACTGAGCTCCGTTAGTCAGTGTTACTCGTGTTCTTCAGATGGGAAAGGCAGCGGACTTAAGCGAGTTTTACAAAGGGCAAATTGTAATGGTCTGACGACTGGGTTAGTGCATATCCGATATGGCACGGCTGGTTGGATGCTCACGGTCAGCCGTGGTTAGTACCTACCGAAAGTGGTCCGAGGAAGGGAAACCAACGAACCGCCGGCGAGGTGTTGGACGACCATGGCTCATCGATGCTCGAAGTGAGCGAAGACTTTCCCAGATGGTACATGGCAACAGAAGGGCGACTGTGGCACAACTCGCCGGTAATTGGAATGCTGGTGACGGCAGTAATGTGTCACAATACACAGTACATCGAACCCTGCTGAAAATGGCGCTGCGTAGCCGCAGGCCGCTCAGAGTGCCCATGCTAACCACGGTTCACCGGCGACAGTACCTACAATGGGCACGCGAGCATCGAAACTGGACCTTGAGTGATTGGAAGAAGGTCGTCTGGTCTGATGAATCATGTTTCCTGTTGCACCATGTGGACGGGCGGGGACGTGTGCGTCGTTTACCTGGGGAAGTATTGGCGCCTGGATGCACTGTCGGACGAAAACAAGCCGGTGGCGGCGGTGTCATGCTTTGGGCAATGTTCTGCTGGGATACCCTGGGTTCAATCATCCATGTGCCTGGCACTCTGACGTCTACCACTTACCTAATTCGATTACCATGGTGAAACAACCAAGGAATTAAACCTCACAATTGAGTCTACCTGAAGTCACAATCTCTATGACTACCGACAGATGTATCCACCTGACGTGACAACCCGATTAGACAACCTCATCCAGCACAGGCATTTGACAACCTGATCAAGACAACAAGACTACCATACAAGGGCTCAGAGAAATGACTGCAGCACATTGCTGCCACCGAGCCATATGGCGATCTGGGCTAGTAGCCTTGACCAGCCTGCTTTCACTCCTATTCCTTGATGTGGGGGGGGGAGAGATGGCTCGCTATCTTCTCCTCCTCCTGCCATCTCCCTTTCCCTCTGGTGGGGCATGGGCATGCCCCACTGACTGCAGGGGCCATCTACCCTATCGGCCCCCTTCTCTTTCTTCCCCCCAGCCTTCAGTCTCCCTACCCTTCTCTTTGACTATACACCGCAAATGCCCCACGCATCCAAATTTAAATTAGCACCAAAATTATTGCCCGCCCCATTAGGCCTCTAGAACTTGTCATTTTAGGGTACAACCCCATGGTAATTTCGGGGAACAAACCCCACATACTATCTCGTAATAGCGATTTTGCAACTATACCACCGCGATCTTTTTTTTTTTTTTTTTTTTTCCTATAGGACCCAGCCGCTGAAATCCCAGGAAATTAGGCGGCGGGACCTGCCAGAGTATAATAAATTTCAAGGTACACCTGGCCAGCCTCCTCGTTGGCATAGTACGGACAACGTCGGATCCCATCAGGGGCTCGACGGCCAATAGGCCAGAAGAACAATGGGCACAACATACTACACAACACATGATCCACACACTTTTAAATCTCTGGCCTTGACAGAGTACTGTCGCTCGATACAGCGAACACTCGCGGAGATGGGAGAAATTCCTGGTGCCGTTTGACCCTCAACATACTTTGTTCTTTGTACTTAATTCGATTCGAAGACCTAATTCGAAGAGGTCCAGTACGCACAGGACCTCTTCACAAGGAGAAGGGTGTTATTTGCCGTACATCGAGACTGATAGTATAGTAACATAAACAAATCGCATAAGACAGAGACAACGCCTGGAAAAGAAAACTGTGGAAGAAAAGAAAATGAACGGAAAAGAAAGGAATAAAGAAAAGAAGAAGAAAAGAGAATGAATGGAAAAGATAGGAATAAAGAAAAGAAGGGAAAAAGAAGAAGAAAAAAAAGGACAGGGATTGCCCCATGAGTGTCCCAACATGAATCAAGTGGACAAGAATAGAGACAACACACTGCAACCTAGCTCCCAAAGCCTTACGGCAGCCTGAAGAGGGCACCCTAGCCCCCTTCACCTTTAAACCCTACTCCCCCGGGAAGACGATTCTCTCGTCTCCACCCTCATTTCACCCACACAGAAACTTGGGGCTGTCTTCCCTATTGGCCCCATACTTCTGTCTTTCTCCCCCCTGTCTTCAGTTCCCCCCTCTCTATTTTCACGCTAGCGAAGCCCCACACACCTAAATTTAAACACATCCAAAATAACTTCGCACACGTTCCGGCCCAACTCAAGCGACGTCAACCCCACGATTGACGCTGGTATGTGTATGCACGTTCGTGTGTAGATATGTGCGTGTGTGTGTACATGTACTTGGATACACACATATATACATGCAATATAAATACAATATACATTTTTTTTATTATTTTATTCATTTATCTTTTTTATTGTTATTTTATTTATCTTTTTATTTTTATTTTATTTCTTTATTTCTTTAATTTTTTTAGGTCCTAGCCACTAAAATCTCAGGAAATTAGGTGGCAGGACCTGCCAGAGTAACTTAAGTCTACTGGGTTCCTGGTCTGCTTCCACGGGGCGAAGGTGGGCCAACGTTGGGCCTCAGTAGGGATCCAGCGGCTAAACGACCAGATGAACAACGGTACTTGACACTACACATATACAATAAATATACACTTTTAAATCTCTGGCATTTCCAATGAACTGGTACACTCACAATGAAAACTACGCGGAGATTGGGGAAACCCCTGGTGCCGTCTGACACTAAATACACCTTACACCTAATTCGATTGCGGAGAGTTCCACATCAGCTACCGGAGTTGAATACACCAATGACTTTAAATGGCCCCACAAGAAGAAATCTAGTGAGTTTAAATCAGTGAGTGTGGAGGCCAGGAAGTTGGTCCACCTCTACCTGTCCACCGACCAGGAAACCTTCGATTCAGGTAATTGCAGGCTAGGTGGCTGAAATGTGCTGGAGCGACATCGTGCATGAAGTTTGCTTGTTGACGAATGATCAGTGGCATGTCGTCCAAGAAATCAGGCATGTTGTTTTCCAGAAAGTTTCTGTACGCCTGCCCTGTGAGTTTTTTTGGAAGTACATGGGGCCCAAATAACTTATCACCAAAAACTCCCGCCCAGATGTTGAGGCAGAACCTTGTGATGAAAGAAATCACCTGCGGGAGATACGACGTTCCAACTAATAACCAAGCATTTCCAGAGCTGTGTTGATGTGAAATGTTTTTGTTGTCTGTGGGGGGGCTCATTCCTGAAGTTGTGCCGTGTGTTTTTGGGATACCCTGTATATTTTTATTATTATTATTATTATTTTTTTTTTTTTTAGGTCCTAGCCACTGAAATCTCAGAAAAGTAAGTGGCAGGATCTGCCAGAGTAAAATAGCCTCACTGGGTACACCCGGCCAGCCTCCCCGTGGTAGGGTGTGGAAACGTCAGGTCACACTAGGGGCCTGGCGGCTAATAGGCCGGGAGAACAAAGGGCACATAGCAAATGAACCATAAATTTTTAAAAAAAAAATCTCAGGCTTGCCCGAAACATAGAAAATACGCGGAGATGGGGGAAACCCCAGGAGCCGTTAGACCCTCAACACACCTTACACCTCACTTTACCTAAACATCAAGACGGGATACTCTGCCGCCATGGACGCCCTCCAGCATTTGCTGAATCTAGCCAATGGATGTGACAAGAAGTACCTTCTAGTGATCTCTGTGGACTTTGCCTGGGCATTCAACTCCCTATGGTGGCCGAGTGTCCTGGCAAGGCTCCGAACCGCTGGGGTCCCGGAAATTCTCTACTGCACAGTCAAGAGCTACCTTACTGACAGATCACTCGCCGTCAATGCCCCCTTCCGGGCACTCACTAGGACCGTCTGTAGGGGTTGTCCACAGGGTTCGGTCCTGGGCCCGCTACTATGGGATGTGGTCCTGGATGCTTTCCTGGCCCTGGACCTCGGTGAAGTACGATCCCAGGCCTTTGCCGATGACTTCATACTCACAGTGATTGCAAACTCCAGAGCCCAGTTGGAAAACTTAGCCAACCAAGCCCTGCACACACTGCAAGAATGGGCAAAAAAGAATCAACAAAATATTTCCCCGGCAAAAACCAACTCAACCCTGCTGAAGGAAAAGCAGAATTGAGTTGGTTGATTTTTATCTGGCGACCTCTCCAGATAAAAATCAACCAAGCAACGATAAAATTCACTAAGCAGTTCAAGTACCTAGGAGTCATACTGGATCAGAACCTCTTCTTCCAAGACCACCTCAAATATATAAGGGTTAAAATCAGAGCTTACACTGTACTTATCTCCAGGGTGGCCAGACGGGACTGGGGCCTCGGCCGGCAAACTCTCCGTCTTTTTTACAAAGCAGTTTTCACACCCATAATCACCTATGCCGCTGGAGCGTGGTACAACAAGGCCACGTCTGTCGTCAACAAACGAATTATTGACTCCACTCAAAGAACAATTCTTCTCGCCATCACCCTCGCGTGCAGCACGGTAAGTACACACGCCCTACAGATGCTTGCAGGCGTCCTCCCTCTGGATTTGGAGATAGTGTGCAGGGGACTCCTACACCAAGGGTACCAGCAAAACCTGCCTCGGTTACACTACGGACCTAGCAAATGATCGCGCTGCAGAAAAGAGAAGGCTCCAAGCTTACCTGGTGCAAGTGTGGCAAGAACGATGGAATTACTCCCACACTGGGGAAATTACTAGGAAATATGTGCCCGACGTCGGCCGGATCTTCCCCAAGGCACCAAGCTGGTTCTCACCGGGACTGCGGCCAACATATCTTTTAACAGGGCACGGAGCAATAAACGCTAAGCTATTCCTCCTCTGGATAGAAGAGGACCCTTCCTGCGTTTGCGGAGGCCTAAAGAACTGGCAGCACCTCATGTATGACTGCCAGCTCTATGACGACCTCCGCAACATCCTGATAACAAAACTGACCTACTTACCCAAAGGACAGGAACACCACCTGCTAGACACAAGGGAGGAATATTTGGCATTCTCCGACTTCGCCCAGGAGCTCTTCACGAGACAGAGGACACTTAATGTCGTGGAACGCCACTGACATATCCCCATAAATGTGAAAACTTCAGTGGAATGGACATAAGCCCTATGTATGGCAAAACTACTGGACTTGACATCCACCTAGACCTGACAATAATAGGTGCTCAAGATCACGAACGATTTGATATCAACCACTGGAGCATGACGGACGGCAGTGGACAGAACAGAGTCAGTCCTGACACTGATGGACTCGAACCAGCGTGACATTGACCTCATCACAGACCTGGACCAGATTTTAACCAACTGACGATTAAAAACTAACTGGTGGTTTGCCCCTGGCACACCACATGGGCAATCAGTTCTACGCTCCCTTGCATGGTGCCTTTACTCCTGTTCCCCTGGCGGGGGAAGAGAAATGGTTCTCTTTCTTCCTGCCTCCCCCTCTTTCCTCCTGGTGGGGCTTGGGCCAGTCTCACTGACCATATTGGAGTCGCCTTCTCTAACGTCCCCATATTTCTACCTCTCACCCTCCAGTCTTCAGTCTCCCTTCCTTACTCTACCTATATACTAGCGTACGCCCCACACAAGTTCCAAAGTTTAATTATGTCCAAATTACATCGTTTATAATTCATTTGGCTTTTCCAATCCTAGCGCTCACCCCCACTATTATTTTATTTTTATTTATTTTTTATTTTTTTATTATTATTATATATATATATATATATTTTTTTTTTTTACATAGGTCCTAGCCACTGAAATCTCAGGAAACTAGGTGGCAGGGCCTGCCAGAGTAAAATATAGAGCTATTGGGTACCTGGTGTCCTCCACGAGGCCAAGTGTGGTCAACGGTGGGTCCCAATAGGGGCCCAACGGCTAAATGGCCAGAAGAACAACGATACATATACATAGCCGACACACTTTTAAATCTCTGGTCTTAACAGTGAACTGTGACACCCACAATGAAAGCTACGCAGAGATGGGGGAAACCCCTGGTGCCGCTAGACACGAAAACACTTTATACCTACCTGAACATCATTGCTGATCAGGTACACCCTTTCATGGCAACGATCTTCCCCTCTGGCGGTGCCGTCTTTCAGCAGGATAATGCGCCATGCCACACCGCCCGGATTGTTCGAGACTGATTCGCGAAACATGAGGAGGACTTCCAGGTATTGCCCTGGCCTCCAAATTCCCCAGACATCAATCCCATCGAGCAACTGTGGTTTGTGTTGGAACAGCAACTCCGATCTGCTGCGTCTCAACCACGGACCTTACAGGAGTTAAAGGATCTGCTGGTTACGTGTTGGTAGACTCTGTAGCGTCCATGCCTCGCCTGGTACGAGCTGTTTTGGCCGCACGTGGAGGACCAACATCATATTAGGTATGTGGTCATAATGTTTTGGCTCATTGGTGTATGTTTGTGTCTTATATTACTTATGGAAATTTCGGACAAAAGTCTCATGATGTCTCCAATTGAGCTCTTGTATAACAAGTATGAAGATTGATGCGAAATGCAACAGGTGATACTTGAGTGGTACTAACTGCTTGCGACACGCAGTTGTAATAAACAAATTGGAGAAAGCTGTGAAGCCAATTACAAAATGAAAGTGAAAACCAAATTTAAGAAGCAAAAGCCAATATTGACCCAAAGAAGCACAGCCGCATTGAATCATGCAAAGATAAGGCGCAATTTCTGCCCGAAACAACCCTAGAAAACTCTTTTTTTCACCACTCATAAACGAACATCTACGCTTACTGAGAAAAGAAATAACAAAAAAGAAAGTTTTGAGATATCTCAGCGACAACTTAATTATCTTGTGCTTCTCTGGATGAGTACTAGGCTTGTTATTCTGCTTTTCATTTTTATGGTATAAAATATTTCATGATTTTCTTTAATTTATTTATTATAATTTCTTGGTAGCAGTTAGCAAATGCAGCATTTGTTGCATTTGGCAGAAATCTTCATACATGGTATAAAAATGTTTTAGTTGAGACTTTCAAAGCTTCATATGTTTTGCAAAACTTGCCTCCAGTTCTGCTTGGTTTGATACAAGAACGTTAGGAATTAAAGAATAAAAACTAGAAATGTACTCCCTTATGAAGGCGCACCTTTTATTGGTGGTTGTCATTCCACTAAAACAAAAATAAACGAACAAAAAGGGGGAAAAAAGCCAGAAGCTAGAAGAGCTTTCGGATTCCCAGCTCCATGCTGACTGCAGCTAAACAAAATTCTATATTTTGATAATTTTCGATTGGATCTTAGTAAAACGAATGTACCATGCAACACCTTAATGGAAGGAGGGGGGATAAGTTTATAGTTCTTAATTTTTGACTCTTTACGTTCTTGCACAAAACCAATTGGAATTTGAAGTGAGTTTTATGAAACATGAAGCGTTGGATGTATCAAGTTTAGATTAATATTGTTACAAAATTTGAATCTTAGAACTGAGAAAAATTTACTTATCATCTGATTTAGTTTATTCTACTGTGTTCAGATCTGTTTAAGTCACTTTTCGCTAAATCAAGAATAGAAAAATTGAGGACTGTCATCCCCTTTATATGTTTGGCAGTCAGTAGACCTCAACTGGCATGAGTTAACTCTATCTTCGTAAGATACTCTCACAGCAGAACGACTGCAAACGCACTATTTTTTTCACAAATAACATTACCGAAAAGGCTATTTTGTTATGAGGCGAAGCTTTTGCTGTTTTAAACACTTGAAAAATAAAAGTTTGCATCCAACTTATGCACTCTTTAAATCTTTTTAAACTGCTATCCACTTAAAAAAAGCTAATTTATGTAATGAAAGGATGAAATTGTATAAGAGAAACAGCAGAATTCCAAAAATTGCTAAAATTAATCACAACTGTGGCGGTTTCTATCCCTAACTACAAGGGGCTTTTCCAGAAGAAAATTTTAAAAAAATCACTTGAACTACTTTCTGTGATGGTGCACTGATGATTAGTTAAAAGTTAACCTAATTTCAGAAAAAAATTGCTAAAATTCGTTTAAAGGTGCAATCAGCGTTCCAACAACATCCTGGCCAATAAAGATTGGGGGGGGGGGGGAGGGTTCTGTTCGAATTACAAATAACATAATTTCGCCTTGTGTGAAAAAAGCAAATATCAAAGAAAGATAATGGCACCAACCAACCAACTAGTTTTCAGTTTTATGTCATCTCAGATTTCTTAGAGCATAAAAATTTTCGTAGGCTCTGGGAGCTGTGCCATTATCCCCAGTGGATAATCCAGCCCTGATTTGTACGATATATATTGGAGGGATAGATAATTGTATTTTTACTGTACTATATAGTTTTATGCTCTATGGTAACTTTATCTCGATATAGGATACTCCTTCACAGTACTATTTTAGTAAGTTGCACTTTGATGAAAGAAAACTGGAAACAGGAAAATTCCAAGACCCAGCAAGGATCAGGTCCCAAGTTTGCCGGATTCGGGATGTTCGACTGCATAAACATTTTCTAATAATATTGGCTTAAACATGAACAATAAGCATTATGTGAAAAAATTCCCTGCCAAGGCGTCCCTGAATTCACCGTTGTGTTGTTTTATTATTTATTTATTTTATTTGTTATTATTTTATTTATTTATTTTTACTCTGTTGTGTATTTTCAGTCTGTTTTGATTTCTCGCAATTCCAATCAATATAATCAACTGGAATTTGCATAATGTACACCCTTCTAGCCGAACCAGGATGTTCCAGGGGGTGCCCACTGATGTGGAAATAAAATGATGTTAATAATAATGATAATAAAAATTAATAAATACTTGTTATTGATTATTAAAACAGTCATAATACTTGAAAATTTCTTTGTTTTATAGCTATAACCTGCTGAATACTGATGAATTTGGTCATAGAACAAAATTTTCTTCATATAAAAATACTTCATTATGGTTTTCACCACTAGATGTGGCTGGTTGTCCATAAAACAATTTGTCTTCAGATAAAAAGTATTTTTTTTTATGATATAAATTTATTCATGGGTGACCGAGTGTCATTGGTTCTCCATTTCTGGTACAAAATACTGTATTTTTTCGAATACCTCGGGCACTTATTTATTTATTTTTTCTAAAAAAATTGAAACCAAAAATATGAATGTGCTGCTTATTCGCCAATTAAATCGAAATCTTCAGATTTTGCCTAAAGCTACGATAAGAAGATCGAATTTTCATTAACTCCGGTTTTATTAACTTAAAGGTTTTTATTCACCCGTCTGGCCCTAGCTAAAAATGACTTATTTATTACCGATATTTATTGAAACTCGAATTGGAATGGTACATTGCATTACATAAAAAGTTAGATTCTCCCTTTCGGAAATGAAGATTCTTGTTTGCTAGCAACGTGCAAGGTACATCCAAATATCAGATCGTGTGATTTATTTTGATGGAACTGAAATAACAGCAATAACAGCACTGATATTTTTTATTGCTCAGTATAAATGGAGTGGAGGGACACGTTCATTTGTCACATTCCCTTATACATGACACGAATCTCCTAATCTACTTTCGTGCAGCTCAAGATTCTTTCTAAGTTTGGTGCCCTTTACTAATGAATACAATCTATAGATATTGTGTATAAGTTCTTCTAAATGTGAGTGCTAAAGAGATGCGTTTACGAGCTTTCGTGGTTGGTGAAAATCTGTAAATAATTAAGAGGCAGAAAAAATTTGAAATCGTGTTGTTCATCGAAAATAAATTCTGTTGTACAGGATGTCTGAAAAATATTGGTACAAACGTTTAGGGGAGGTAGGTAACATCTAAAGGAATGTGAATCGCATAGGAACCCATAACCGGAAACGTCACCGTAAGTCGGTACACGGCGCTTTTCATCAGTTCGCGAGAGGGAAAATTTCTGATTTACACATTCCAGCAGTAGTCGCCGCACGAAGAGCATGCACTGATATACGAACTGTGAGCTGGCAGACATGCACCTAGTGTATGGATTAGCAGAGGGCAATGGACGAGCCGCTCAACGAATTTATGGAGAACGCTTCCCAGACAGACAGACATGTACCAGACTACCGTTTGTTTGCGCGTGTGCATCAAAATTTGTACGATTATGGGTCATTTAGAGGTAACAGGAGTAGTGCGAGCAGACCACGTTCGACGCGATCTCCCGCCATGGAAGAAAGTGTGTTGAATACCGTCCAGAAATAATCCTACTACCAGCACACGTGCCGTTGCCTCTGCCTTAGGAGTGTCTCGTTGCAGTGTACAGCGTGTCTGGCACGACGATTCCTTACACCCCTTTCATCTCCAAAGGGTTCAGTTACTGCTCCCCAAGATCATCCTGCACGTGTGGCTTTTGCGCAGTGGTTTCTCCAAGAAAGCGTTCAAGACTTGAATTTTCCAGCAAATATTTTGTTAACGATGAAGCTTATTTCACTCGGGAAGGCTTATTCAATCAGCACAATGCTTATGTGTGGGCTCACGACAACCCACACGGTGTGCGCCTCGATGCGGCACAACATCGCTTCGCAATAAATGTGTGGGCAGGTATGGTCGGTGACTGCTTAATCGGCCCATACCTGTTACCATCCCGCATGAACTCCGCTAAATATAGGATCTTTCTTGAACAAGTTCTGTCAGTTCTATTCACATTCCTTGACGATGTTCCAGCAAATGTGAGACGCAACATTTGGTTTCAACATGACAGGACGCCTGCCCACTATGGAAGGTGTGTTCGTGACCATTTGAACAGGCGTTTTGGGCGTCGATAGATTGGCCGTGGTGGACCCGTTGCCTGGCCCCACGCTCACCTGATTTATCGAGCCTTGATTTCCTTCTGCGGGGGCCCTCAAATCTATCGTGTATGAATCGCCTGAGGAGACGGAAATGGATCTTGTGGCGAGACTCGTCTGCGCTGCTGCTACTGTCAAAGAAACTCCAGGTGTGTTCGACCGTGTCCGCCAATCCATGCTGCTTCAGTGTCACGCATGCATCGCGCCTCATGGTGGAACCTTCGAGCATCTGTTGTAACATCATTAAATGCATCCATCTCGTACTCCATTATTAATATTATGTCAAATAAATGTTTGCCACTAATTACTGTCTTGTGTCATTTCTGCTTCTTGTGCCTCTGCTACTACTTTCCCGTGACGTTTCCGGTTATGGGTTCCTATGCGATTCACATTCCTTTAGAAAAACTTTTAGGGCAGGTAGATAACATCTATGTTACCTACCTCCCCTAAACGTTTGTACCAATATTTTTGAGACATCCTGTATATTTTGTTTTCTTTTTCATATCTTAAAAAATGAGCTGTGTGACTTATTGAAGGGCGCGGGGTGTTCGAAAAAACGATATTTATGAATAACTATGTGTCAGTATACGAGGTTTGGTCCAAAAATATAGGACTGACACTGTAACTTAAAATTGCGGCGTCATAATGAGTCGCGAATTGTCACAACGTGTTCGGTGATTCAGCTAGACACAAAAACTATGAATCATCTAGACACAATAACCATGAATTCTTTGGTTAAAGTGAATTGCTTGTTGATTTTTTTTTTTTTATGTGTGTTTCGTCACATTTTAATATGACTGATTTTACTGTGCAGCGAATTTGCATTCAATTTGGTTTGAAATTAAGGGAAACGAGCAACAGAAACCTAAATGTTAAAAACACCGTTCGGAGAAGATGCTTTGTGTCGAAGACTTTTCATTAGCTTGCAAAGTTTAAAAAAGGTCGCTTGTCCTTCAAGGTGATCCTCGCTGTGGCAAGTGGCAACCCTTCACCTTCAAAAACGAATAATGCAATCGCTCGTTTTCCTGATCTGATCAAGAGTGATCGACCTTTAGAGCTATCCATTAAGTTGAAATCAGTATTTCTTATAGAACATGCCAAACAATTTTAATACACGAGATGGAAATGCGGTGTATTTCAGACAAATTTGTGCCTCTCATCCTCAGAGAGCGGCGATTTCTCGCGAGTCAAGATCCTCGTCAACGTGCTGATGCTGCTGATCCACACTTTGTTTCTGTTATTATTACTGACGATGAAACATGGGTCATTTGTTTGACCCTTTGTTTCCGGGTCACAGACTCGGAAACAAAGGCTCAGTCCTCTCGATGGATGAGTGCGTCTTCTCCAACGCCCAAAAAAGCAAGAAAATCTCGATCCCGTGTGACGATCATGGTTATTGTATTTTTGACTTGCAGGGAATTATCCACCATGAACTTTTTCCTCATGGTTAAAGATGAAACAGTTCTACGACAATTGCGTGATGCTCTTCGGAGAAAATGGCCGGAACAGTGGGCTTCAGAATCATTACCCCATGTAATTAACTCTCCGTGATTTTTTGGTTTCTCAAGGTTAAAGCCCCTCCTTGAAATGTCACCGATATGCAACGACTGAGGAAATTATTCAAATTGCAACACAGAAACTATTCCAATGGAAACCCACCAGGAATGCCTTCAAGTTGCTTAAGCATTGGAGTCTGTGTATACAGCATGAAGAAGACTACTTCGAAGGAGATCCACCCGAATAGCCGGTAAGCTTAATCCTTTCCCATATATTAGTACAGTCCCTGAATTTTTTGGTCACGCTTCTTATTTTCCAATGCGTGCCACTTGTGGCACGCATTGTAAAATATGAGGAGAAATCGAAAATAATTCAGAATTTTTTAAATCGCAAGACATATTATTTAAAGATGGTTTTTTCCTCTTTATAAGTATATGATTTATAAAATATAAGTCATACGCTTATATTTTAATATAAAATGCTTTTTTATACAATTATAATAATAAACTTTCGCACAATAAATAAAATATATATCAGTTGTATGGTCTTCGAAAATGTTTAAAGGGATACGAGCGTCTTCAAAAATGGTTTAAGAAATATGTGAACAAAGAAGTTCAAATATTGCTGATTTAGAGGTTGCGACCACAAAGTCCTTTCCATCATAATAATGCAAAAGCTGTACCTTTTTTGCCACATAAATGAAATATATACGAATATCTATATAAGTAAGCTTTAGTAACGCAAAAACAAATTTGGTTTTATATTTAAGTTATTTGTAACTTTTACATTGTAGCGGATCTAAGAAATATGAAAGGCAGAAATCCGTATTCTGTTATAGTACAAGAAAGAAAGAAGGGAATGAAGAACTGGTGAAAGACATTCAGCAGCGATTTGTTATCGTTTTGAACAAAATGCGCCTACGAATCATATCCTGAAAGCATTAGAGTCATTAAAAGAGTTTAAAATGGAAGTGCTGTTTGATGACCATGCGGTCGTCTTTCAACAAGATTTAAGTCTCGTTTTCAAAATTGAAGAGTGCGTTGGATAATCTGAATCACGAAAGAAAACGATCACTTGTTCTTTATTGCCAAATAATTTTCCACCATATGAGAAGTTTATTTTATTTATTTATTATTACTTTAAGAGTTATTATTTTTGTTTATGAATGTGCTGCTCAATACAGTACGCGCCCAAGAAATGGTTACAGTAAAAAAAAAAATCTACGTTTCTTCCTTTGAAGGCTTTGACCATAATTAATCGGACCTCATGATTTCGGCAGAGACAGAGATATACGGAGAATTCCTTTAAGGTTAACGATGTAGAATTTCTAAGGAGGCGGATCCATTGTTCTTTTGAAATGCTCTTGCACCACGGAGTCGTGATTTTTTTTCATTTTGATAAGGGCATAAGGATAAAATACGAAGGAGGAGGATGTATCAAAACAGGAATGTTAAAAGTATACAATTAAACAGGACCCATTGTCAAATGAAAAGAAATCAGTAAAACAGCAACATAAATTCATATAATAGGCTTTTATATCTAATGAAAGAGATGAAAAACTTGTGGAATTTGCAGAATCTCCAGGAATGTCAGTAATGAACACTTTTTTTCCAAGAAAAGGGTGAACAGAAAGTGGACATGGAAGAGCCCAAATGGATTAATAACTAATAAAATCGACACCATCCTCACTAACAGAAGATATATCGTGAATGATGTTACCGTCCTGAACAAGATAAATGTTGGAAGGATGACAGATTGGTAAGGTGCACACTTGATATAGATGTAAGAAAAGAATGGAAAAAACTGACTAAAGTAAATAATACGAAGGTCTTTGAGATAACAGAAGAGAAGAAAAAACAGCATGTACGGGAACATAAGAACAAGTTTGAGCTTCTGCAGACTGCTAAGGACCAAGATATCGACGAGGAATATTACAACTTTTTGAAAGTGATAAAGCCCAAGAAACCTATAGGTAAAAAGAAATCCAAAGAAGAACAAATTAGTCAAGGAACACTTGTCATGATGAACCGAAGACGACAAATGAAGAGCAAGATAAACACTGACAAGGAGAGAATTGAGTATACTGAGTTATGCAAAGCCATTAGAAAGAGACTCAGAGAGGATACAAGAAGATTTAATATAAGAAAAGTAGAACAAGAATTAAGAGCAAACAAAGGATTTAAATCAGCAGCCATGAGCAGTAATACAGAAAGACAAATGATACTGAAACTGAAGAATAGCGATGGTGTAAATAGCAAATAAGGCATAATTCAAATAGCAGAAGACTACTATTAAGAATAATACAAGGAGCAAGGGAATGATACCAGCAGTGCGTAAGATGGATCACAAATTAGTAACACATATGACATACCCGATATCCTTTCTGATGACGTAGAATGTGCGTTGAAGAAAATAAAGAATTAGAAAGCCCCAGGGGAAGATGAAGTTATTGTAGAGTTGTTAAAATTGGGAGGAAGAGACATGTCACAAAAACTGGCAAGACTCTTCACAAAGTGCATTAGAAAAGGTGTGACGCCTAAGCAGTGGAATAATGCAATCATAGTTTTGCTGCATAAGAAAGGAGATATATCAGAAATTGTAAATTATAGACCAATTAGCTTGTTATCCCATATCTACAAATTGTTCACAAGGGTCATTACTAACAGATTAGAAAGAATACTTGATGAGAATCAACCGAAAGAGCAAGCTGGCTTTAGGACAGAATGCTCAACTATGGATCACCTTTATAATATCGCAGCTAATGGAGAAAGCAAATGAATATAAAACACTATTATGCATGACATTTGTGGATTATGAAAAGGCATTTCACACCTTACAGCATAAGGCAATGTTTTGGGCACTGGAAAGACAAGGCATAGATACCCCATATATTATGATTTTGAAGAAAATATTTGAAAACGCTACCTCCTTTATTAGACTAGACAAAGACAGTAGCAAATTTAAAATTGAGAAAGGGGTTCGACAAGAAGACACAATATATCCGAAGTTGTTTACTGCTGCCCTTGAGGAAGAAGATTACACTGGTCGCAGAAAGGTGACAATGTGAATGGAGAGTAACTAAACCATTTACGATTTGCAGATGACACTGCGGTCATAAGCCACGATCCCAAGAATTAGAGGAAAATCTTAATCAGTTATGCAGAGTTAGTAAGGATTTTGGGCTAAAGATGAATATGGCTAAAACAAAAGTAATGATGAACAAGTATGTGACAGAAAGGGATATAATAATTGAAGGAGCAGTAATTGAAATGTTGGAGTCATATACTTATATAGGACAAGTCATTAGCTGTAATAATGATAAATGGCTGGAAGTCAAGAGAAGAATAAATTTAGGATGGATAGCATTCAGGAAGTATAGTCACATACTAAGATTCAGTATCGCAATTTGTCTGAAACGTAAAATAATGAACTAATTTATACTACCCACCATGACTTATGGAAGTGAAACTTGGGCACTTACCAAAAGAATGGAAAAGAAGCTGAGAACTACACAGCGAAGAATGGAA
Organism: Mastigoproctus giganteus; assembly: GCF_048544385.1. Taxonomy (NCBI): domain Eukaryota; kingdom Metazoa; phylum Arthropoda; class Arachnida; order Uropygi; family Thelyphonidae; genus Mastigoproctus; species Mastigoproctus giganteus. The sequence continues at coordinate 221,503,567 of NC_143576.1, forward strand.
CGAATTATATTGGGAATCAGACTGTTAGATAAGAAGAGAACACATGGATTAGGCAGTAAACTCAAGTAAAGGACGTTCTTATCAAAACTAAAGAACTAAAATGGTTGTAGGACACATGTCTCGAAGACATGATGACAGATGGACTAAGAAAATAACAGAATGGTACCCAAGAGGAGCTAGAAGAAAACCTTGAAGACAACGACGGAGATGGACAGATGAAATTCATGAGTTTGTGGGTAGTAAATGGATGGCCATTGCACAAAACAGAAGGAACTGGAAAGTTGTGGAGAGGCCTTCATCCTGCAGTGGATTGAAAATGGCTGATGATGATCTGATTACTGCTACGAGATTCCCTGATGCTGTATTAAAATTAAGCAGAACTTCTCCAAACAGAAGTGTATGATGTATTTATTTATAATGCATAATACGACTGTTAAAATTGCCGTTTTATATGGTTATTACTATCTTATTAGATGGCCAAGCGTCTTAATAGTGCAGCACCTGATAATACCATGACGAAGTAATTTAGAACTAACAAGCTTTGGGCCTACAAGAGCTTTATGAACGTTTAGTGTATAGGCATCGTTAGTATATATAGTCAAGAGAAGCGACTGAGTCTTTCTAAAAATCTTCAGATGTCTCATATTAAAAAGCACATCGCTTCGAGTTGTTCCACTCCTTTACAGAAATGCGCCCTGGTGGGTATCACAGTCGTTACCATTGCCGCCTTCCCCACACCTGGTGGAAAAGACCTGAGTTCGAGTCCCGTAGATGCGTTAGGAATTTTTATGCGCCTTTTTAACAATGTGGGTGAGTTGGTTTCGGGCGAGGAAAGCATGTATGTTTTTTTCTCCCAGAAACTCAGTTTTTTCGTCCAGAAAACAGAAAATCGACCTCAGAATATATGCGATTTACAGACAATACACGCGGAGAAATATGGCCTTAGTCGCTAATGCTCCTAAAACCCTACAACAACCACAACTACTACAAATATGCAGCCCTCATCTCACAGTAGAAGCAAATGCTTTTATATAGCGTAATTATTTGGTAATCGTGTTGTTTGTCTGTATTGTAAAACTGATTTTCTTGGCTGCGTACAGCGTACAGTTGATGCACTAAATGACGTTAATCCCATTTACTATATAAATCACAAGCTTAAGCTCAATGCCACGTAGTATAAGAAATACATAAAATTTATTTTCCCCTTAAATAGCTTCTTCTCACTCCTATAATATTGTAACTTGAGAGACCAGAGCCTATTCAACCAACTAGCAGTGTAAATAAGCACAAGTCCTTACACTGGTTTGAAAGAGACATTTTATACAAACAAATATCAAGAGGCAGAATCCATAAAAACTTCAAACGGAATAGAACAGCAAAAGAACACAAGTACGGCCCACACACTCGGGTTTAAATTATCATCATCATCAGCCATTTCAATCCACTGCAGGATGAAGGCATCTCCAGCAACTTTCCAGTTCCAGTTAAAAGCATGGCATTACATTGAGGTATGCCATGACATTTTAATGGGCCCTACATATGGGCAGGCTGGTGACATTTTTTTTTCTGGTGGAGGAGAATATTCTGACATTTTTCTAACACAACGAAACCTAAATTTTTTCACTCACCAATTTTATGGTTTTTGGTACAAACCAAAAATTACGCGAGAGAAATATTTAATTATCCTTGAAATTACTTTTTCAAGGATAATCCACTTGCTATTTTTAACAACATCGGACTGAAAATAGTGATGATAATGCGCTTTGAATTTTCTGCACTATTTATTCACGTGCACAGTGTACTAACAAGTAATTTTTATAGAAAACTGTTTACAGGTAGTATAGTACTTTCTACTATGCATGCGGGTGAACTTGATTTGCTTCTCTAATTTGTAATATTTTTTCCAGTTAATTTCTCCTTTATTACTAAAAGGCAGCATTGCAATATATTTTAAGGAATTTAATTTTACCTCATTTAGTTCTAGACAAAGACCTAGTGTGAGTAACGATCGCGGGTACCAAGGTGGATATAACACCCGCTGAAAATGGCCTGAGTTCGAATCTCGTCACTGAAGCGAAGAATTTTTATGAACTTTTTCACAACATGGTTGAGTTAGTGGATCTCAGGCGAGGGCTGCATCATTTTATCTTACATCGCCCAGTAAAATGGCAAATTGATCACAGACTACACGCAATTTACAGATACAATGTACTGACGCCTCATAGCTTTAGTTGCTTTGGCTCTCAACGCATTCACACGTCTGTATCTAACATTACACCTCGGTCTGCCCTCTATTGTTCTTCCTATGCCCTGTTGAAACAACGTAGAGGCAACTTATTTATGCTTGTTAAGAGTAAACTATGTTGCATTACAATGTAATGCAATTTGGTAATAACCAAGGACCCTGAAGAGTTTATTAACAAATGATTATTGCTTATTATTATAAAGAGCTTCAATATTGCTATAATGAACTTTGGAAACCTTCTGGCTTTTGTCTATGAGAGTATTTGTACAAAGCAGTTACTGTGCAGTGAAGATTTAATTATTTATGTCTAATGTGTCTTTACTATGCGCAGCTATGCAGCGATCGCCGCCAATAACAGCCAGTGCCAATTACAGCCAGTCCCCTTACAGTGCAGTATTGCACCAATGTATAGGTCTATTGCTAATTTATGGTATGTTAATTCAGATTTTTTTTTAAATAACCGGGGTTACTAGTTTAACTACTATTTCTATAGTTATTGATCTCTATATGGGTGGTAAGACTAGAGCAGTCGTGCCAGCCAGGGTATAGAGTTGCTTGATTTATTCTGTATTTTACATACTGCATTTTACCCCTTTGAGTAGACAATCATCGTAGAACATAAGTAAATGTAATGATGTTTCATGGATTTGCGTTAAAAACTTATCTATCTTTTAAAAATAAGTACTTTGGGTTTGTTTGTTTTGAGGGTTTTATGGCGCATCAGCATCTGAGGCTATAATGCGCCAAGTACACTGGACAAAATGTAAATCAGTTAAACATTTGGAGAATTGATGCATTTCTAACCTGAATATTTTTAAATGCTGCTCAAGTGCATTTATAAATACGTAAGTACTTTATGGTTTCTTTTGTCATAAAGATTATACCACAGAAGCTCTCGACTTTTCCAATTATTCGAACCTATAGAGGGCAGTGTAGCCAATTTGACATGGTATCCTCTTCATTTCAGCAAGTTTTTATCGACCTTCTTCGAATTAATTTGACCTTCCTGGGAAAGTTTTCATCAAATCCCGATTAGTCTACCCCACTTTCACCTCCCCAGTATTCAAGGTTTGGTAGCCATCCAGCAGTCCGTTTTTATTAAGTTTTCACCAATAAGATAAGAACATTTCACTATTTTTGTTTTTTTTTAGCGCCAGAGTCATTTAGAATTTAATAAAAGTGTTTATCAGAGCACGTCACTCTCTGGACAATTGTCGTATTATTACTGACTAGATATTCCATCAAGCATGATTCTATGCTTAATATAATTCACAATTATATAATTAAGAGTCAACGGTTGCTGATTCTTTTTCTTCAGAGTTTAGAGAAAAGATAGTTCGACAAGTCACAATGAACGCGTTGGTGGCATGCCAATTTTGAAGCAACAGCTAAATTCCAGTAACTTCAACCCCTAAGTAAGGGTACAGTGTCTCAGTGTTTTGTCCCAGATTATCACCAGATTACAAAAACCTTCTCAAACGTTTACACGAAACAAAGAAAGGCGATGCGGCATTCTCAGCAGACAGGATATTCCTTTCCTTATGGCAACGATCTAGCCCAAAGGTCGGATCACTTGAATGCCAATTTGTAAAGAAACAAGTGCGAAATGCTCGTATTGTGACATCACCCACGTTCACGTGCATTTAGCTCCATTTTGACCAAGATGATGCAATAATTTTTGCGGAAAGCATGTGGGGATATGTATAAGTAATATATTCTCAAGGTCTTGCTTTAATTGTCCAAAAGTTTGTGTGGATGTATCTTTCTGGGAACAATGTGTATAGTAGACCAAGTGTGTCTCATTTCATTTTATCCTTCTACATCCACTGCAATTAAGTCCGATAAAAAAAAAAAAAAACTTTGATCTTACTCTCGTAAATTTTTGGATCAAAGACTTTAGGATCATCGAAGTACTTTCTCAGTGCCCGATCCTCTGTTCAAAGAAATAATTTCATTTATTTATAGTGAACTCAAATATGAACTCTACTTGAATCTTCAGTACTGTGGTACCGTGTCTGGATTGAAGAAATAATAAGAAAAACTATCTGTTCCAAAGAATAGAAAGGATATTCGTAAATGAGGAAAAGTTGGTTTGGTGAATTCGGAGTTGAACTTTGAATAGATGTCGACTATTTAAGGCACATGTTCTGACTGGTTTGGGAAAACAGAGTTAGAATTACAGATGCCAATTCACAAGAACAGTAACTATAGAATTGTTTGATATGTTCATCAATATATTAAAAATGGTAATCTCCATTTTTTCAGTGAGATTTGATCTACGTGTATGGACATCTTAAAATTTATTTACCATGTGCATCATCTAAATGAACGAAAGGATTGGGTTTTTTACTTTGCAGCTGTGCGCAACTCAGATTAACGAATCAACAGCCTCAGCCCACAAGCTTTTGATTTTATTCAATGTCACTCTAGTATATTTAAAAACAACAAAATATTTAAAATTGTTATTCATCTCTGTTTAGCTTTTGTGTGATATAGGATCGAATAAGATGGAACCCGCATCCTAAAGGGTTAAGTGACGTGCTTCAAATGGATTCAGCAACAACTAATTTTTAAACTTATGTCCATTTGTAAGGAGATTTGAAAATGTGTGTGTGTTTTCTGTCATCTTGATCATTAAAATTGATGCTTCTGCAAATTCGGAATACAAATCAGTTCAGATTTGATTTCCTTGTTAAGGTAGTCCTAATGGACTGTGTTTTGGACTTTCCACTTGCTAGTAGTTGCTTTAAATATTCCATTGATGCTTGTCATTTTTGTTAGCTGTTTGTTACGCGAAATATAATGCTGTACAACTGTGTAGTACATTTTTGTTCTTTGCGTACACATATTTAGTTTTTTTTTTGTTTTTTTTGCCCTTATAAATGGTTAAGTGAGGCCCAGTGAATTCATTTTAATAAATAAATATTGAAGTTGAATAAGTAAATAAGATTTGTTTAATTTAATTTTTACTGTTTTATAATACTTGAATTAACTGATTTTGTGTTCTTTATTTGAAAATTCAGCGAGCACAACTGAAAAAAAATCACAAAATAGCAAAACTTTATCTAAAGCACATTTAATTACAAATACACAAAAAAATCAGTCTTTTTAAAATGATTCTATTTAAGTCTTCTATTTACCTGGAAAATACCGAAAGATGGGAGCAGTATTTTCTTTTAGTTTTCGAAAGAATACCGATTTATAGCTTAGCTTAATTATTACTTTCTCTTTTATAATTTTAATGGAAATTTTAATATCAGGCATATCTATAGAGCGCCTTTAATAATATCGGTTTCTTTAAAAGTAGTAAAATAAATAATACCCTTCAGCTTCTCCAACTAGGAATGGAAAAGCGCATATGAAAGCGCATTGTGTAGCGGGAGAAACAGAAAGAATTATCGAAATACTTAATTTTATTCGAAGTAGTGTGGGGAACATATGACTGAAGTCAGAATGAACCGATGTTAATCATGTGTACTGAAGTATAAAAGTGAATTTAGTTTTGATTTATGGCAACCATGGCAGAGAATAGTTTTATTATTTACTAAGTAGACTTGAAGTTATAAAACTCAGAAATGCTTAATTCCCTGATCATATCACAGACTTCGAAAATAGAAAATTTCTAGAAAATCTTACCTCAACATTATTCCAACGGCAGTCTTACCTGGGACAGTGAAGGCCAGCAAACACCTAAAGTCTTCAGGGGGACGCAGCACAAAACCCCGGAACACAGAAGGCACATTGCTATTCCAAACCAACGTGCGACAGTGGAGAGTGTACGATACGAAAGAAAAAAAAAAAAAAGAAAGAAAGAAAAACCTCAATTTGCACTCAGTAGCCTCCGCCGCCAGCTTTCCGTAGCGGTTTTATGTCCTTTTCATACCGCGCCATCACCACTAGATCCACCGCAGTGTCAGCAAACATCTTACATCCAAGACACTCTCCTTGGCCAGACACTTGGAGGAAGAACTCGCCTCTTCGCCCAGTTCCCACCAATTTCCTTCTCTACTCTGTTCATCCAGACCCAGAGGGGGTAGAATACGTAGCGGATAGCGGGCAGGTAACGTATAGAGGAAGTCAGCTGCACCGCACCCGTTCGTAAGCTAGTGACAGCTGGAGGTACCGGTCCAACACCTGCCTAGCGGCTACGGCCGTGTGTGTGTGTGCTTCTCCTCTGCCGCCCGTTAGCAGACTGGCGAACACACCAACTGCAGGATCAATAACGGCGGACTCTCGATACGAAATCGGCGCCAAAGCGGCAAGGTGAGCCTTTCTCTCCACTATGCTGACGGAGTAATCCTTCACCACCGACATTCACACACATACACACCGACGCAAGCGAATAATAGCGAATATGCGACTCCAGAAGTTCTTCACGTGGTCTATCCATATGACTCTACAATCTCCAAGTACTTTAGAGGTTTCCTTACGTTTCATCCAGTAAACATCACTCAGTAAGATAAGATGCCTCTCTCACAGGTGTCACGTTTTGCGTATTGTAAGTGTATTCCTTAGTGAAAGCTCTAGACGGCGTGTTGGTTGTTTCTTTGCGTTTATAATCCAATCTGCTGACTTACCAAATCGCTTTCTGGTAAACAATGTAAGAGATGTAATTGTACTCACGCACACATGCGTACATATACAAACACTCACCTGTCAGCTGGTACTGGTCACATCATGGAAAATTATAAAAAAAAAAAAAACTAAAACAGCCGAAGGAAATGTTTACTTCTTGTAGAACCATAATTACACTAGGAGTGTTTGCATCCATAACTAAAGGAAAAGAAAAGAAATAATTAAATGCGGAAGCGGCATAAGATGCTCCAATGCGTGACCACCTTTTCTTACATCTGTGGCCTCGAGCAACGTAGGAGCAAGGAAGACACGAATACGCGGCGTGTCTTCGGAGACCATGCTGCCAGAAATTCACAGCTAACGGTTAAATGTAAGGTCAAAGGTCGTGAAGACAACGATGTTGGGCCAGAGTGTGCGATCGAACGATTTACGAACGTGTCACGCTGTGACGTATCCCGGGATGGATTGATGGCTTATGCGCTGTGGTCACCACTCTCACGAATGTACCACTTCTCAAAGAATGCATTGAGTTAATTAAGTAGGAAAAGACATTCCGCGATTCCCGGTCCGTACATCGACTTTCTTCTGTTCACAATTTATTGTACGACACCTCTGTTAGCGACGGAGCTGTTCAGCAACCTACTGCACTCGCTGTTTTCTAAAATTGCTGGGTGCTTTGTAACTATTCAGTTTGTGTTACTGCAAACGTCACGTACTTAAGCCAGTACAATTATACTTTCAGCTATTGAATAAAGCAGTTGGCTTTCTTTAGAATATTTTATTTGCTTAAAAATAAAACAAAAAATCAATAAAAGGCGCACAGTTTTAGAATGCCCGTATGTGCTTCGTGATATTCGGGCTCAGCACCAACCCACCTTAAATGCTTGGTAGGAGTTGAATACTGCATCCTCCGCTGGTTAAATTGCTTCCTGTGAAGGTCCTTCACCATATTAAAAAGTATTCTACACACTTCACTAAGATGGAACCCTTTCCCCAATGGCAAAGTTTACTATTTTACTCATGAAGACCAATATCCTTATGTTGATCTTGGACTCAAGTGAGAAGGGCTGAACTTCCTTCCATACTTTGCGTACATTCGTAGGAAACCATATGTGACTCTCTGGACGTCCAGGCAGAAGCTCATCAGCATTAGAGACCCCAATTTAATGAAGCAGTATATCAACCGATGTGTTATTCCTATTCCCCTATACGAGTCACAAATCTGGTGGTCTTCAGTTCCTGAAAGCAGTATCAAGGCCTTCCTAGGACTTGAGTACTGGTTGCTAAACCTTTTACCATCTCAAGAGCTGTATTATACTCCGATCTAGAGGTCACACCTTGGAGACAAAGGATCACCACAAGGAATATAATGACACTTGCTCAGATCTTAACAGGAAGGCTGGACTCAACGAAAGCCCGAGACTGGATAATAACACTCGGAATAAAACCAAGACGAAAGGCAGATAAGGAACCTCAAATCAGTGCTGCATTTACACAGTTAGATAGCCTAAGAAGATTCTTTTTAGCAAACACAATAAAGCCATTTAATAACCTAAATATCAACCCTGAAAAACTTGGCTCAAACAAATCATACAGAAAAGTTCTCGAAAATTGCTATTTACAGATATAGATGTAAGAAAACTTATACAGCAATCTGGACTTCCAGACAAGAGCTGGCAGACTTGTCTGACATTTCCCACTCTACTCCCACAGAAGAAACCGACTGCTGGAAACAGTCAAAATGAACTTTTAAGTTTTTATTTTGTATTATATTGTATTTTTGTGGTACCTGAAGTTACATTGCTTCACGTTACTTCCCGTATACTCTTCTGCTGTGAACATCCGTGTTAATGTAAATATGGTGATTCTTCCATTACTTTGTGTCAAATTAGTGGCATTGTTTAAATGCAGCAGCATTAAGTTTTATTCTTTTTATTTATTAAGTACCTGTAAGTCTTAAGCAGATAAGTTATTACATGTATCGTATAATTCTGATAACAAGTACTCCATGTATTGTAGAATTCAGAAAACAAATGTTACTTATAATGTCAAATTGTATATAATATTATTTTCTGTTGCATAACAGAATATGTAGCTACACCTTCATACAGACATTAACAATGACTAGGAATTATAGTTATGAGTTAAAAAAGAATTTGCAGAACAGGACATTTGGCTTTCAGTTGCAATTACCAGGTTGGAATATTTTTCTTCATTTTATCGGAGATCTGACTCCTGCGGGCTTCAGAGTTGATTAACCTGTTGCAATCAATGTTGTGAGGATTTATGACATTGCAGTTACGCGCAATCAGGTTTTGAGTGTGTGCAAGGGAGAATGGGTTGGGATCTATTCGACTTCGAACGTGGAATGATTGTGTGAGCAAGGCGTGCAGGTGCCAGTATCTTGACAGCAGCTAACACGTAGCCAACAACGGATAGGACAGCTGCCGGCTGTCCTATCCGTGACAGCAGTCCAGCAGCCAAAGGCTGAATCAGGTTCACTCCTGTCAGAAAAAAAACAAAACGGTTATAATGGGGTGGGGAACATCAACACTGGACAGTGTAGGATTTGAGAAACACTGCCTTATATGATGAAATCTAGTTCCTGCTGTTTTATGCTTATGCGATGACCAGATGGCGAAAAGAGCCGGAGTCCACGGACCCATCCTGCCAGGTATCAACAGTGCAGGCGATGTGATGGCGTAGGTGTTATGGTGTAGGGGTGTTCTCGTAGGGCACATTGGGCTTCTTGATAGCAGTGAATAAAAATTTGAATGTTACAGATTATTTGGAAATTATTTCCGTCCAGCTGCAAATGAATACTGCACTTCTAACAATATAATGCACCATTCCACAGAATTGGTTCAATGAACATGAGCAAATTCATCCTACTATGGTGGCCTCCCAATTTACCTGGTCTCAATCCAGTTGAATACATGAGGGATGGAGGTTCAACGAGCTCTTCGCAGTAGAGATCTAGAACCATCGAATTTGCTACATGTGTGGAAAGCAGTTGACTCAACATAGACCAGCATCCCTAGCTTTTTTGCCACATCGTTCAGTCCATGCTATTACAAATTCAGGCTGTTCTGAGGACTAAGACTGCAGGTGGAGAGAGAGGGGAGAACTGTTTGCTAGATAGGTTAGATAGATAGTTAGATAGGCTTCGTTAGATCTCACTCTATTACCAAATCCCACTCAAAACAACCTCTTTCAGCTTGAATTATTTAAATTATTATAATTATTAAGTATTTTTATTTTTAATATTAACCGTTACTAGATAACTATTCCTGCTTATAAACGGCCTGCTTCTTGAATACCTTTAGGAAGGATGTAGATCTGCTGGAACTTTTCGTTTTAGAGTAATACACAGAATATACTTTCATTTATATGAATAGATTTCTGTGGTCGGGAAGGGGGCACACTCTGATTGATCTAAAGCTTTCCAGGGAACAAAGAAACATACCCTGAAAATGTGATATCGATTGAATTTTTTAAGAGAGAGAGAGAGATAATCTTTATTGCCCTTCACGGCCATAAAGCCATGGGTTTACAGCCTCCCGATACTTCCGGGATACTCGAACAATTATTTACAAAATGAAAAAAGGTAATTATACAAATGAAAACATATTTCAATACAAAGGAGAAAACTCCTCACGAGAGTTAGGTCTGATCGAGCTGGCTTAACATCGATATAAGAGCACCAGCTCAATCAGACAGGAGCAAATGTAAGGTACACATCAGACATTGCTGATTAGTCCTGCTAGTCATAATTTTTTTCCGGTAGGTCCGGTCAACGGCGAATTTGTTGAGGACGGCGTCAAGTGCCTGGGTTTGCTTGAGCAGTGATAATTACTGCTCAAAGAAAAATTAGTTTCACGAAATTTTTCAAAGAAAAATTAGTAGCAATTTCACGATGTGTGTTTTAAAGTGCTCACATAATCGCCTAGATTCAGTAGCAAAATAGTCATTTTCCAATATCTTCGTCATTTTTACACAAATGTCTCTCTCTCTCTCTCTCTCAGCTTTCAAGTTAATAGACTATATCAACAAATCTTGAAGGCGCAACCATCTGTTACACATGGTACTCAATATATTAATGTTGAGTTAGTAGTCAATACTGAGAATATTTCAGACATTGTCTAGCAGATTAGCTGAGCAAGATGAAAGTATATCAGTCACAGGATACGTAGCCTCCTGACTTAATATGGCTAGTAGGTTTTGGAGATTATTAAGTAAGAACAACTGTTGCCATAAGATGAGGACATGTCCTCGACACCGTTATAAATATATTATAAAATATTTTACCTTTGCAGCTCCTATAAACTGGACCTCAGGGTTATCCAGTTTACTTGCATACTGCGAACATTTTTGCGGATGCTATTGTTCTTTAGCAAGATCTCGAAGTTGAACATTTGGTTTTGTTTAAGAAACTTTCCTTCTTCCTCTTCTGCAGTAGATGATAATGTTTAATCTTGCGAAGAACATCTGGAGCATCTGTCATTTGGACGCATTCTTTTGGTTAGCATTGCGGTTACATGTCTATTCTTCTACACATGTAGAAAAGGGCTCAATTTCAATCCCATCGAGACAGTAGGAATTATTGGTCTTTTTTCATACTGTAGTGGAGTTTGACGTCCATGACGACTATGGAACTCACGTCGTCACAGCCCATGACGATGTGAGTTCCATAGTCGTCATGGGCTGTGGATCTCACATGAGGGCTGTATTCCAGGAAGCGAAGAGACCATGAGGTAATGATGACGCCTTGTAGTCGTAGCTGCCTTGGCGCTTAACACACGCCAAGAAAGTAAGGACCGCTTCCCTAAAATTTTCACAATGTAGGGCACACAGTGTTATCCAGAACAGGAAGCTTCCTGTATAACACAGTGTTATACAGGAAGCAGCCGCTATGGTTTCATGCACTGCGACCAGTGAATGGACATAAGCCATATCACGATAAATATCTCCAAATATGACACCTCCTTCCAACTTCATAGCCCTGGCGACAGTACAGTTGGTAGAATCGCCATCATTCCCACACCAGGTGGAAGAGCCATGAGGTCGCTTCCCGTCGATGACGTGAGGAATTTTTATGGGCCTCTTTCGTAGCTTGGCTGGATTAGTTGCTCTCGGGTGAGGATAGTGGTTTTTTCACCTGAAAACTCGAATTTCTCGTCCGGAAAATAGGCAAATCGATTTTATGCAATTTACGAATAATATATACGGCGCAATATGGCCTAAGTCGCTGATGCGCCTAAAACTGTACAGCAACAACAACTTTATTAATGACAAGAGAGTGAATTTATAAACGTTCTCGGATTTATAAACGTTCTCCAGCATCTTCCATATTCAAACGCATCCATCAGGCTGGAAGAGAGTGTAATGTGACTTGCCGCTCTACTGGAACGATTTCCATTGATCCACAGTTCAGATTCGTCGTGCCTTTCGCCATGTTAATCGACGGCGGGCATTTGTTTTTGATATAAAAGGCTTGTTGGCTGTAGCTCTTCCTTGAAAGTTCATGGTATTCGGATTTCTACGTGTCGCGGAGACATTTGCAGGTTTGCCTGTGGCTTTTTGCAGCAGTAAACTCTGATTCTCTAGGGTCTGATGGCGAGATGAGGTAAATATCCATCTCGAAGGGCATCGGCTGCTATCAGTCAGTGTTTTATGCCTGCATGGTCATTTCATGGGCTCATTGTCCCTCGGAACTTCCATTTATTCTGCACCTTGCTATTTGTAGACTTCGGAATGTTCAATTCCCAAGAAATAGCACTTATAGTTATTTTTCTCACACGACAGCCAACTGTTCTTTTCTTTTCTTCTTTTTTTTTTTTTGGATAGTACTGTATAAGCCTTGCTTCCTTCCTTGCATCATATTGCCAATACTAACACTATTATTCCCTCTCTACTCTCCTCTCCTCTGAAATTATTTTATCTCTTTCAGTATGTTCATTGTTCTTCGTAACCGTTGATCACCTTTATAGGCCTAAACGTATTCATATTTTTTTCGAGCGATTAAAGAGAGGGGTCTATAAAATTTGGTACAATTAAGAATTCACATCAACCAGAATTACGATACAATTTTGGTACAATCAGAAATTAACTTCAACCACTTCAACCAGTATACGATAGTGCACGATAGCATTCTTCATTCTTCAAGAATTTTTCAGATTGGAGAACTCTTCTAATGCCGCAATTGCTTTTAATATGTGCTTTCAAAGTTATTCTCGTATTAAAATGATAAAGGATTTTATGCAACTGATACCGTGGCCAGCGATTACTGACCCTTGCTGGTAGCACAGTGGATATGATCACCGTCCTCCTCGCACCAGGTAAAGGCCTGGGTCTAAATCCGTCAGAGATACGAGAGATTTGTATTATCTTTTTCACAATGTGGCTAATATCGTCGGGTCTCAGGCGAAGGTTGTTGCATCCCCCCACCCCCGAAACGAGGGTTTTTGGTCAAACAGGCAAATCATCCATATAATACGCACAAGAATACTTTGAAATATAGTAGTAGTAGAAATAGCAGTGCCGTAGATGGAATTTTTGGGCCCCGGTACATAGACCACCGGAGGACCCCTCTTCCTTTTTTCAATAACTTGAAACGCCAGTGCTTTATTTAAAAATATATTTTATAATGTACATTTTAAGCAATATTCAACAATTGCAAACTATAAAAAACTGTTAAAAAAAGTTGGTACCTGGAAGGGGGGGGCTACGTGATTGTTCATCATTGTGTTAATGAATTGATAGACACTACACTATTAGATAGCGTGGTATATTAAGTTATTTATTATCGAAACGTAAGTTATTTATTATCGAAACTATTTAAACTTAAATAGTTTAAATGTTTGGCATTGAGGTGGCTCAATTCCTTTAAACCTGGATCATTTCGATAGTAAATTACTTAATCTACCACGTGATATAATAGTATAGTGTCTATCAATTCATTAACATCAAAAGTAATATTGGAAAAAATAATAATAAATATTATACAGTTCATGTATTTGGTCCCTGGAAAGCCCTTAAAAGCAGTCGTAGCCTCCCCTATCCCCCCGACCACAGAAATCTGTTCGTATAATATATTTAGCATATTACTCTAGAACGTAAAATCGGATTGAGGCCAAATTTTCAACCTGTGTTATTTTGTTGGTCTTTGGGAAAATTTCAGGTCCAGTTACGGTTTCACATCTCTCGTCTCCCCCCCCCCCACCCATACAAAAATCGTCATAAATGAGAGTGTTTTCGTATTAACCGACAAGAAAAATGCGGATTACTACCCAATTTTCAACATATATTCTGTTGGCCCCTGGGATGGTTCTTAGGTCAATTTCGATTTCATACTATTCCTTCCCCAATTTCCCCTACGGAAATATTAGGATACAATTGGAACAGAAGCTCTGATCCATCTCATAATTTCAATGATTACTTAAAGGAATATTTTCGGAATCGTTGTATTATTCTCTTGATGATGGGTTGACATATTTTGTTATAAATCTTCAATTATTACTATTTGCTATTGAAATGTAACGCACTGCGTATATTACCTAACTTGTTAATCCTGTAAGTACATTACTTGATAGTCGAGTCCGTCTGAAATGATTTATAATGCGCATATACCTATTTCTTTTATTTAATAATACACAGATTTAATTGTAAGTCCGGGAGAAGGATATTATCAGAATTCAAAGCGATAGAAATGAAGCTTCTGAGAGATAGATTAAGAAACGCGGCCATTCGGAAGAACATAGGAGAATGATTACAAGAAATGATTGAGAGGAACAGACTGAGATGGTTTGGTCATGTAAAGAGAATGGAGAATAACAGACTGTCTCAAAGAGGATGTTAGAAATGAAAATGGAGAATAAAAAACCAAGAGGAAGGCTGAGAAGAAGAGGTGAAGAGAGATGTAGAGAGAAGAGGCATTAGTTGGGAGGAGCTGGAGAGAGAGAGAGAGAGAGAGAGAGAGAGAGAGAGAGAGAGAGAGAGAGAGAGAGAGAGAGAATAGTAGGAGGACAGAGCTAAATGGAGAAGACTGGTTTCTTTATCGACCCGGCAAGAAGTTGGAACGACAACAGATAAGTAAGAAGGATAATACGTAATTGTACATAAAGTATTAATGTGAAGTGCATTACTATTATAATTAAAGTTTGATTAATAGTTAACAGAGCAGCAAGTTGAATTTGACCATACCAAATTTCGGTATAATGTTTTGTTTGAGGCAATATTTTAGGAAAGTTATGTGGTGATTCTGGGCTGAATATCTAAGTGTTAATTTGGTATTTTTCTAACCAAGATCGGCAAGAAATCTCCCATGTTTGCGAGGTCAAAAAGACATGAGTGAAGAGTAAGCGAAGTTTGTGGAATCTTCCATTTCTGAACTAATTACTATTATAATGGATAAACGATGCAAGGAAGCTGAATTTTTCTCCATCTGCTATAAAAAAAAAAAAAAAAAAAAAAAAAAAAAAAACTCACCCACACTTTTCCAACGCCAAAAAGTGATTGTCAAATTGCTTTGAACTTTATCGAACTGTCCGACTGTGTCAGACAGTTTATTTTAGTGATCTGCCCGAAGGCAAATTTCATGCGATGCCAACTTCTGTTACTCTCTAAAATTTTATATTTTTTCCTACTTTTTGTTTCTTCTACCATGAAAATATACCTCCCACTTTCATTTTATTGATCCTTTCATTGTTTTATATACCTCAATCAGGCCCATTACAGAGATTTCTAGTTGTCAAGCTTTAATGTTCTCACTTTCTAAGCAGTTTTTCATATGGATATCGAGTTGCACCTCCTGACCAATCTAGACTTCTTTGAACCTTTAAATTTACAAAGATACAGAGATTTTAGAAAAGTCTAAAATCTCTGTATCTTTCTTCATGTGTGGCTTGAAATTCGGTCTCACCATCGTCTTATATAAAGAAACAATTACATCTTTTTTTCTCTACTTGTGAAGGTCCTATATATCATAGCGAGAAGACCATGTATCTTCCTGCCGCCTGTTTACAATGCATGATAAATTTCATATCTAATTGTACTATAATCCCTAATTCTTTTTCGTATTGAACTACCTTTAACTCGTCTCGTCTTCTCACTCTCTCGCTTATAAGTAATGTCTGGATTTCTGTTCCCCAGGTTTGTGATGTCCTACCTATATTTAAAAATATTAAACTTCGGTTACTTTTCCATTAAACTGACGGTTGTGAGTAACGGAAAAACGGCGCGGTTTGTCGGTTGTTCACAGCCCACTGAGGTTAAGGTGTACAAAGAATGGTGTAGAACGGGTCAAACCACCTCCCGCCGACTGAAATGTAAAGCATTACGCAAGGTGGTGTTCATGGTAAGCGAAGGGTGCAGCTCATTATATGAGTTCAACGGCAGGTTACTGTGCGACAGTTGACATCGCAGTACAATATGGGGAAAGCAAGAACAATGTCCCAAATGAAGATGCGCTGCACATTGAGACGTATAGTTCAACAGCAGACAACCCAAGAGACACCCTCTACTCACCGCTGATCATCGTCGACGGCGAATGATGTGGTGTGAACAATATGTTGGTTGGACACTGGAGGAATGGAAACGAGGATGCTGGTCAGATGAGTCCAAATACCTGGTGCAACACGCCGACGGCCGCCTTAGTGTGTGGCGCAAGCAACACGAGTCCATGGATCCATCGTGCATGGTGTTCACTGTCAAGGCAGTTGCTTAAGATGAGGCGTGTTTTTCTGACAAGAACTAGAACCCCCTGGTGCTTATAGACCATCATTATCTTCCAAGACGACAATGTGCTATGTCGTCGGGCCCGCACTATGCAAAAGTGGTTCGAGGAACACAGTGAGGATATCACCCATCTTGATTGGCCTCCAAATTCGCATAATCTCAATACAGTTGAACGCCTGTGGGATGTTGAATTTTTTTTTTTGGAACGGGAAGTGAGACGTATGGACATGCAACCATTATCTATTCTGACGCTGTGGAAATCTTTGCAGGCAGCATGGCAGAAAATCCCTCCGGATGTCTTCAGACATCTAGTTGGGTCAACGTCTAGATGAATAGCGGCTGTTATTCTTTCGAATGTTTCAGTGATCACTCAGTGCATATGTAACCTAAATCATTTTGAATTAAAATGGCTTTTAAATCATCAGCAAACTTTGAAAACTGTTGCAAGCGCTCATAATGTCATTAAGAAAGATTAGAAAGAGCCTTAGACCCAGTACTGATCCTTGAAGGACTCCGCCTGCTGCACTGGTCCACACCGAGGACTATCC
The DNA here is from genome assembly GCF_048544385.1 of Mastigoproctus giganteus. NCBI lineage: Eukaryota > Metazoa > Arthropoda > Arachnida > Uropygi > Thelyphonidae > Mastigoproctus > Mastigoproctus giganteus. Next base: position 221,520,670 of record NC_143576.1, read on the forward strand.
ATCTACTTTATACTTTATTTGTCTTATTTTTTAGCCAGCTCTTCATCCAGCGAAGGATCTTGCCCTTAATTCCAGTTTACTCTTGTTTATATAAATGCCTTTTAATGAGATATCGTATCAAAATCTTATCTGACGTCAAGGTAAATAATGTCATAATTGTTGATTCCATCCACCTGTTTTATGACATCGCCGTAATAATTAAGTTAGATTGATCATGCAAGACGTCACCTTTATGAATTCTTGTTGGTATCCACTAAGGATATAGTTCCTATCCAGATGGTCCTGTGTCTTTCCCCCTACTGAAGTCAAATTCGCTGGTCAATAGTTACCCATCACGTGTTTGCCTTCTAAGAAGTGAATAATTAAGCTATTTTAATTGTTATAAAGTAGTTTTATTGTGTGTAAAGGATGACTGTTTACTATAAATCAGCTAAAACTCTCGCACAATAGGTTTTCTCTTGATTCTTCAACGTAGAATCCAGAAAACATCTCCAGTTAAGTAATTATATTGTGTGGAAATTTTAGCTTATTTGAAGTAAACTGTGACCTGGCAGCCACCTACGTAGACATTGAATCTGCATTTGATGCCGTGCACACCCCGTCTCTCTTTAAGCTACTAGAGAACCACTATCAGATAGGAGGCGACATCTTAGCTTTCCTCACATCTCTGCTGAATAACCGCATAGTCAAATTATCTGTAGATAACTCCCGATACTGCAAAGTAATCTCAGTTGGAGTCCCGCAAGGGACAGGACTATCTGGCCTCCTCTTCACTGCCCTTATTGCTCCACTGGTAATCCAAAAGTTAAATATCCTGGTATATGCTAACGATCTAAAGGTACTCACGCCAATTAAGGCAAACCAAGGTTCTCACCAAATCTCAGAAGAGCTAACATCCACTCTCTCCTCAATATGCATCTACCTCAAACAATTTGGTCTGTGTGTCAATCCTGAGAAGTCAGAAATCATGGTCTTCTCATTAAAGCAACAGCCAAAAAAAAATCTATCCAGCCTTCAATGGAGCCTCCATCCCGCTTGTCCAACATAGCATCGACCTAGGAATCATATTTGACCCAAAGCTTCTTTTTGGCCAGCACGTAGACATACTCCTTACAAAAGCCGCCAGACTGAGATGGATATGCAAGCAATATCTGCACTATGTAACAGACAAATCCACCATGGTGAGATACATTTCAACTATAGTGTATCTGCCACTTCTCTATGCTGCAGAGATTTGGGCCTCTGCATCTCCCTCTACAACCAAACCAGTTTTCTCATCCGAGTATTGGCTTCTCAAGTGGGCGTGCCACAAACTTAGCCTGCCTTCCCAGCTCCGGACCACCTCTTTGTCGAACGAACTTAACATCCCAAGGCTTAAGTCGCTCATTAATGAAAGGAGGCTCGTCACAACAGTCAAACTCATGACCGGTCTTATCTACTCCCCCTCCTTCTGGAACAACTGTGCATGGAGGATCCCAGTGGCACGTCTACGAGCAACTCCCCAGCTATGCCCTGCAAAGACTCCTCCATCTGTCGGACCGGTTTCTTCCTCAATAGATGCTATCTTGGGTCCAGGACTTAGATGTCGACTTCAACGAGTTCTTAACGCGTCTCAATCCAACCAATTATGTACATATTTATGCACTTAAATGTATATCCTATAGTATGTATTTTGAAACAAATGTTTGTACACTCACTTAGTGTTCTACTCGTATATATGTAGTATACTCAAGTCATTTCTGTATTTCCTTGTACTCTATTTCACTTATTTATTATGCTATTATTTATTTATGTATTTTGCCTTATTGAGGTAATACTGTCTCTGTAGTACATTGTTAACCCCTGGTCACTGTGCTGTGACGAGCTGTTGCAACTACTATTATGTAAATTATCATTCTAAGCGTTGCAATAAAGATTCTTCCTTACAGTGAAACTCACTTTATAACGATTTACGTGGTTCAATTAATGTTATTCGTACTTCACGCTAATTCCATTGAAAACATGCAGAAACAAAAGTTGTTTGCTTTCAATAGTCGTTTATATTACTGCGTGTGTTCCTTTATAATTAAATTATGTGCTCATTGAGTGGACTGTAGTAAATCCTGTGGATGCGCCTGCCATTGCCAGCCAAACAGAATATCTTCATCAATTTGAATATAGCAGTGTTTCTCAACCAGCTTTCGAAACGTGCTATAATGAATTTAAAACACAAAACAGTCTCAAACAAAGAAGGGAAGCTCGTATCCAATAACGGAGGTGGGGAGGGGGGGTTACAGAATCGTCTTGGATTTTCTTTCACTCAAAAAGGTCTCGCTAGGAGACGACGAAGAAGAAGGAAGAGAAACACTAGAATATGCAGTGATAACGTACAGTGGCAATTTCATTTTTCACTGTCTGGCTCGCGCTGTAAAACTCCTCCACAGAGTTGTATTACAATAGAATGGATTTTTTTTTCGATTATTAAGAATAAAGCCCATGTCTCTAATACAGTTCTACCTGTATAATAAAAAGCATTACAATAAAATTAAAAATCATCGAATTAGAACAAAATTATATTGCATCTGCAAGCGCTAATATTGAAAAATTAAAAATCGAAATTAGAAACTTAACTGAAACTAGAGGAGAAAAAAAACGAAATTCATCCAGTGTGTTGTAGGGTTTTAGGAGCATCAGGCTAAGGCCATATTGCTCTGTGTATATTGTCTGTAAATTGCGTGTGTTCTGAAGTCGATTTTCTGTGTGCTGGAAGAAAAACCCGAGTTTCCGGGAGAAAAAACCATGATACCCTCGCCTGAGACCTATTAACTCAGCCACGTTGTGAAAAAGGCTCATAAAAATTTCTCACATCATTGATGGGACTGGAACTCGATGTTTTTTTCCACTTAGTGTGGGGAGAACGGTGATTCTACCAACTGTGCTACTCTCGAGGGCTCCAGTGTTGTAGAGTTGTCGCTGTGTCCAACTGCTGAACGGATCAAATGCCATCTGAACTTGGCAATTGGACCAGAACTGATTTATAAGTATCGGAGTGAATTGATAATTCGAAAAGTTTTATTTGTGGAAGAACTTCTATTTACAGATGACAAATTTGTCCCCTTCACATATTTTGGAAAATTTGAACGAAATGGGCATGTCTCGATATGAGACATACCCATTTCGTTGAAATGACATGATTCTTTAAAACGATTGGTTTTAAAGAATCATGTGTCTCTCTCTCCCTCTCTCTCTTTCTCTCTCTCTCTCTGACGTATATAGTTCTTTCTAGTAAAGTGGCAGTAGCTCGGAAAAACAAAACACAACACGAATAATGGACACGATATGGATAAATGACTAGGCACCGACAGATTTCGATAATATCAAATTCAGTTTTCTGCCAGATAAATAAACCTCTGGAATAACAAATCCATTGTATTTTTAAGCCTTTCCTTTTTATGCACAGTCTAATGACACTTCATTAATTTCTAATATTCTTGAAAAAGTACATTAATCGGTGCCGGTTTGAATGATTATTTACTCCAGCACATTATCGATGAAGTTTATGTAGGGAAAATGAATGCTGAAAATGTAAGACTAGCATTGCCACTTTGATTCATTCATCTGCTATCGTGATATTACCTTTATGTTTTCAGTTTTGACTGCTCATACATGAGAATGACTGTTCTTCGTTTTATGTCAGCCTTAACGGCTCATTTTTACGAAAAATTAACCATGCAGTTTCATTTCCCATCTTCTCCATATATGTGGAAGTGCAGTTAATCCCATGATCTGGAAAAAAGAGCCCCCCCCATCCTATGAAGATTCATTTGCAAATTAATCCGCAAGTGAGGTTGAGCCATGGAATGTTTGCGTCTACGTCGGTAAAACAAACAACTCTTCCCATGCCCTCGGTGTTCTGAATAGTGATCAAGGGGATCTGTGTGTTAACTCGTGTGCTTAATGTACATAATACTCTCTCGTCTGAGTTAATTACAGAACTAATATAATTATCTCCCTCTCTCTCTCTCTCTCACTCAGTTGTTTAGCTGTGAAAAGAAAACGGAAGGTCAAAATTAAATTAGCCTTATTTCCATACGTTTTCATCTCCATTAATCCAAATGGGAAACCGATTTTTCCCTTTGTTCATTTGCATACTCTGCAAACAGGAACTAGGAATAAGAATGGTTGTTCCATCTAAAAGAAAGGTTTATACCTGTCTATATTTCTATGCTCATGCTGATTGTGCTTGTTCCTCATCACTTTAAACCCACTTGCACGAAACTTGTTTTTATTTGAATTCGCTCTTTCTTCCACTTCCGCATTAGTCGTCATTTTTCCTACCTTTCTCATCCCTCCAATCAATTTTGTGATTATCGATCATGTCCATAGAACGGTAAAGGGTGGATAGCGAAGGACGAAGTAATGCGAGCAGAATCGCAAGACAAAAGAAGGGCTGACAGAGTGTCACATAACCGTTATAGGATAATTGAATACCGCGCACACGGGGAGGTCATGTGTGGAACACACACACACACAAGATGTGGATCCTAAGACATTAAAATTACTTTCACCGTCTTAAGCAGCGCATCGAACGGTAGCTAGTATTAATGGTATCGATCCCCGAAGAGAGGTTAGAGATAGCTATGAGAGGTAACAGATCTATATCGTACCTTCGATGCTGGTTCTTTTGTAATGTTTTTTTTATTCAGAGCAACATCGAAATCGTTTTAGTTGTCTGGAGTTCTGCGGTTATAATGTGCTGCTTTCCCAATTCAGCGCAGAATGCAAGAAATAATATGAGGAACGAAGAAGACTCAAGTAGTTTTAGATTATCGCAAAGCAGTTTTTTCGTGATGCCAGTATTCTACCTGTTGAAGATGTCTTTATGGTCGGTTTGTCTATTTTATGGTTTAAAATGAAGTATCCTCCTAGTGAAATCAAGCTACCTTTACGTCAGGATAACTCAATGGTTCCTGGGGAACGATTTAGAATTTCTGTGGATGTTTTGGCTTGTCACACCGATAACTGGCATTACTTTTCTCAACATTTGCAAACTAGCTGAGTCATATCAAGCTCAAGGATCTCATTAGAATTGCTTGTTTTTTTTAAAAAAAATATAACTATACTATATTACATTTAGTATATTTGTATTTCCATGTTTATCAGCGATCCTTCTATAGTTATGATTTAAATATATCGATTAAATCTATATAAATTTATCGATGTACCGTACTACCAAAATACTTGTAAATGTGTATATATGATAAATAATGTTTTACCTAGTTTTTTATTTCCATAAAGCAGGAATTATAAAATAATTCTTGGTATTCTGAACGTTGGACTCAAAAAGAATCTCGTCAATGATACCAGGAGTTTTTATGGGTCTTTTTCACAACTTGGTTGAGTTAGTCAGTTTCAGGCGAGGGTAGCATGGAAACTCGGGTTTTTCGTCCAGTAAATTGAATAGGCACGCATTTTACAAGCATATTATACTGTATACAGAACGACATGGACTAAGTTGCTGACGCGCCTACAACAACAAGCATGTATATAAACGCATGTATTTTTACATTCCTACAAATTCCTTTTACATCCATTTTTAAAAAAATATTGAATGGGTCAGTACCTTTTTGACCATGTTTTGTTCGTAGTGAACTGTCCAAGCCGATAATTGGCATTGTTTTAATTGCATCTGGTATTGTGAACACCTTCTCAACGTGTGGCCGAGGTATTGCGCAGTTACTTGAATAAGTAACTCTTCACCAGTGGAGAAGACTAATGTTACTTATTCTGGCGGATACCACCATCCAGACGGCACCGTTTCGAAGCTTGTTGGCTTAATCCTATTGTGGACTTATACTGAATAACTGGGTTGCCAAGGTTAAACAATATTGTTTCGAAACGGGGTTCTGATTAAAAACAACTGGTATACAATTAACACTGTTCTTTATTTTACTTCAGTCATCCACAATGATTAAAATTCATTGTCGTGTTTATAGTCACTACGCACACAATTTGAGGCTGCCGTAGCCGAGTGGTCAAGCGGGCGGGTGCATACGTACACGTGCCTTGAGTGACCCGGGTTCAAGCCCGTGACTGCTGAATACGGTGCTGTTTCTTGTATTCTCTCTCTACCTTGTGAACTCCTCTGACCGTGTGGTCGTCCCGGAGTATAAACATTAAATTTATTTAATTAAAGTACACTACCGTACACGGAGACGCACTCAACATCATGAAAGCCCGCAAATTGTGCCACCTTTTAAAGGCTCGGCGAACTATTGAAAAATCTGGAGAAGAATCTTGAAGCTTCCATCACCTTTTAAGGCTTTTTCTCTGTTCCCTAGTGTTCGAAATTTCTTGGAACTGATTCCAAACAACTGTGCAAGTCCAGAAGTAGTATCCCGTTATCCTTCAGAAACGAAAATATTCTGACCGAATGGCGGAATACAATCTGCCCACTCATCCCAACGCCGATGAGGAGAGGACTCACTTCCGCATATAGGTTGCAGCGTGATTTTTCAAGGCATTTTTTCGAAAAAAAGCGCGTCTTATATGGCTTCAAATATGGTATAATTGAATATTTAAAAATTTTGCACAAGAAATTCATAAGTGGTAATTTTTTAAGTTGTTTGAATTTTATTATTTGCAATAATAGAACATTATTTCAATAGTGCAGCAAAGGAAAGGACCTGCCGCAAGGAAATCACACACTCTGGAAGAACCAGGTTGTAACAACAAAGTGCAAACCAACCAATCACTATGTCATCGTCACCACAAAGAACAGGACATGAGGCCAAGAGTGACCACCAAAACCGTACCAGACTCACTGAACGGACCCTCACATTTTCAGTGACAATTGAACGGGACATGCGTCCCAAGTTCGACCACAGACTCAGACCGTAACTACGACAAACTGGAGGATGGGACATTGTTCCCATGAGTGACATTTCTTAGACCGGATTGGACTCATTGAACGGGTGCTCCTGAGAAGACTCGTCACAGCTTTGCTATTCAAGGCCATCTTGGCTCTCAGAACCATGATCCCTTGCATGATCCTTTCTTCCCCTTTCCTCCTAGCGGGGGAAACTGACGGTCTCTTTATCTCCTCCCCCGCTGATCCCTGCTTCCCTCTGGTGGAGCATAGGCTTGCCCCACTGACACCTTGTGGTCGCCTTCTCTATTGACCCCATATTTCTGTCTGTTAAGGAGCTCAGTATCAGGTGTTTTCTACACCGTGTCGTAGTTCATCTGCAGTTTCTTCGATTTGCATAACGACTTGCTGATCATAATGTTTTGGCTCATCGGTGGAAGTTATTCGTTGGCATATTAAACATTATTTCAACAATTTTAATTTACCTTACTTCGCCAAGTAAACGGAATAAGTTAATATTTTAGAATAAAAATGACTATTGCACCAAACACAGAGATAGAAAAGAGAAAGGACCAATTTATATTGCCTGGTTGATATTTTGTTTTTCTCTGCTGATTGTGAGGACAGCCTTAGCATTATTATCCTTTTGATAATAACTACAGACAAGAGAAATGCGTTGTTTTAAAGAGAATCACTTTTCTAACTGCGGATTCCAGCTGCTTTACCTGCTGTTTCTTATATGCGAATCACAGCATATGGTGCTTACCTTCGATGAAGCGTTCCGTAATATACTTACAGACTAATTTGCATAGCACTGATTGACTTCCTTTGAAACCGCGCAATAAAACCTGGTTATTTTACAGTGGGTGGCCGCTTTATTAGGTACACTTACCTAATAGCGAGTGGGAAGGCATTTTAGCTTTCATCGTTTTCAGAATATCTTTGATTTATTGTGGTGTTTGGACTCAACGAGGTGTCGAATGCGTGCCGCAGAGATGCTGGTCCATTTTGACTAACTGTTTTCCAGAACAGTTAATGCAAATTGGATGGGTGCAGATTACTCCGAAAAGCTTGTTACACCTCATCCCAGTGCTCAACTGATTACAGACGTAGTAACTGGGGAGGCCATTGCAGTAGGCTGAAATTCACTCTTATGTTCATGAAACCAGTTCTGCACAATTCAACTATTGCTTCAACTATTTTATTTTGCTTTGCTTCTTCTGTATAAGTTATTCACATGACATATTAAACATTACTTCAACAATTTTAATTTACCTTACTTCACCAAACCTTGAGACATTGGCACACTATGCTGTTGGAAGGACCCATTTGCAGGTGGATACACTACAGCCATGAAGGAATGCTGTTGTCGGAAAAAACTTCCAGATAATCTGTGGCATTCAGCTTGCTTCATTGGTATCAAGGGGCCCAGTGTACGCCGCAGAACCACTCCACAACACTCATCAACCGTGCTCAGTGTAAACCTCAGCACGGTTATTGTTTCCTAGATACTCATGCTGATGCCTACATTGTTGACGCATGCCAAAATGAATCCATGGACTTATGCTGTTTCTGCTGTATTCTGATCTTTTCATCAGCGAAAACAGTGGAAACTGGGATACGTCAAATCAGGTAACGTGTTTCCATTCCTTCGCTGTCCATAGTTCTTAAGCCCTGTGTAACCACATCTTGTTTTAGCATTAGCATTAGTAGAGGCATAAGCACTTTAACAATGTCGTCTTGCAAAATTAAGAGCGCTCCATTTCATGAAAACTGTAGGGGTTCCTAATAATGTGGTCACTCACTATATTTTCTCTTATGTAAATTAATGTTAACATAAAATATTTGCATATTTTTACATCAAGCTATTTTGCGACATGGTGATTGGATAATCTGTGGCATCCAAATTTCTCCGCTGGTATCAAAGGAACTCAATGTACACCGCAGATATTAACAAATCTGAATCCGAACATAAGGTTGAAGTAATGTATTTTTATTGCATTTTTGTTAATTTTTGAAAAAAAGTTTTGAAAAAACCAGTGAGATTATAAATCATAGTCACTTTTCACCTTAACCTTTGTTCTGCTATGAAAACTAATATGAAATTAGACCCTTTCGAGGAATCTTAGAGAATTTTATAGTATGCAAAACAGTCACGATATTTGAAAATCAAATTCAGGAAATTGGTGGGGGGGGAGACTCCAGTACGTAATATTAACTTGTGAATGACAATATTTATCCTAAGAAAGTAATTTCTTCAAAATTTTAAATGTTCTCCTTGGATAAGGCTTTTAATTGCTACTGAGCAAACATCATGGGTGTTTTCCATTGGGAAACTTTGTTTTTTTCCCTCCTGAAAATGGACAAACTTATCTTTAGAGCGAGCTTGATTTACAGATAAATTAAGACATGTTTGAACTGATATCATCTTTAAAAAAAAACGTATTTACTTCACACGTTTTCCGTCCCATAATTTCTTCTCCTCTGTTTCGAAAAGAAAATTAATGAATTTTTTCTTTCTTAATTTCTCACATTCATCATAGTGAAGAAATTCTTCAGGGAAGTAGCATCTGTCACGTACTCGTTAACCCTCGAGCGCTGGAGAATCACACTGCTACCAGTATCACGATGCTTTATTAGCATCGTGATTTCCGTCAGCAGTAGCGTATTAAGCTGAACCCACACACGTAAGCTTACCTTGCTATAGAAGTGAAAGGAGCTGTTATGGTACCCGAAATAGAATTGCGATTTATTTCTGAGCTCCAAACGGGAAAACTTTTCAGAAAGTAAACGAAAAATTACAAATTCTAATAGAGTAGAAATGACTGTTGAGGTTAGTCAGGAACAGAATTTTCCTGCAGAAAGAGATTCAGTGGTTTCTCGTACCATTTGCGATGTCGGTCAAATAGCAGTAGCAGTAAGAAAATAATGTTTCGTATTTATTCAGATATCAAATTCTTGTTTGATAATATCTGAATTCGTTTTACACAACAAGGGAAGCGTAACTGGTTGCGTAAAACGAATTGAAATATGCTGTTTAAATAAGAATAAGTTGCAGCGTATCAATGAATTTATTGGATACACCTGGAAATATCTTTTTCTTCTGCTGTTATAACCCATGGTGGGTCTTAGCCCTCTCAACGATGTTCCACCAATAAGCCCTCCCAGAAGTCAAACTTCTCCAACTTTTTCTTTCTCATGATCTTTAAGTCCTCTTCCTTTCGTCCACCTACCGATAGGTTTCCATTTCATTATACTCTTAGTTGTTCTGTTGTCATCCATTCTCATAACATGACCCAACCAGGCAAGTCTCTGGCTGGTCGCAAATCTGACGATGTCTGCACCCTGAATAAGATGGTCAAGTTCATGGTTCATTCTGATCCTTCAGGATCTGTTAACGTCATGTACGGACCCTAAAACTTTTTGGAAATATAGACGAGTGAAAAAAAGTGGTAATAATGAAAAATTATCTTTTGTGTATAAGAACTTTCGCCAGTATATAGCATTAAGGATGTGATTTCTGTAATGCTCTGAGCGAAATTGAAAGGGCATTAGTTAAAGAAATTATGATATGCATTTTCCATTTTCCATTTCTATTGTGGTAGTGCATTATTGTTGCTTACTTTGTAACATATAATGCACTACGTACGTTTGGGTATTAGGTATTTTATGTTGTAACATAAAATACCAAAGTCAATAACTCTGTGATTTATAAAACCCATTGCACATATAGTATGCTGAATATAATAAACTGGGCTAATTTACATAAAGTTTTTATATTAAGAGAAAGGCTTGCATGCAATACATACCCATTTTGAAAATCGAGGGAGAGTCAGTAAGGGAAAAAAAACAAACAAACAAGCGGGAAACTGATTCGGATCCATCGCTTTATTAAATTGTGGAAACCCGCGAAGGAGAAAAAAAGAAACAAAAAACACGTAACTAGTTCTGTATAACCTTTGCGTCGTCAGAAATAGAATCGTGGATCTACCAATTTTAAGACGAATCCAAACGTGCATCAGTGCAATGGAAACATCCTGGTTCACCTCCAGCAATGAAGTTTAAAGTTATGACGTCAGCAGAGAAGATACTTGTGATTATTTTCTGGGTTAACATAGCATTTTTCACTTTTAATTTAAAAAGCATGGAGATACCATGATTGCTGCATCTTATTGCACACCTCGGAAAGAATTTTGGGACTTGGTTCTCTAAAAACAGTCTGGTCTGTTGAGAAGTGGAATACTGTTGTTTCTTGACAACGCTAGGCCTCATACAGTGCATGCAACCCAAGAGACCACTAGGCGTTTGGAGTGGGAACCCCCCCCCCCATGATAATCCTGTCTACAGCCACGACCTCGCCCCTTGCGATTTTAATTTGTTTTTCCCATTTAAATAACAGCTTAGCGGCAATCGTTTTTTGGACAATGCAGATGATGTGCATCAGTAGTTACAACAGAACCAATGTCTTTTTACTCAGGAATTTTCAGAATTCAGAAGAAATTTTTTATCGTACAGTAAAGATACAATATATGCCTGCCACGGCCAGAAAGCCAGGGACTAAATTTAATAAGAGGAGGGGACAAGTCTATAAATGTTTTTGATAACTGTTTGAGAAATAAATGCCATGTCCAAGCCAGTTTCATCTTAAGTTTTTCTTTCACTACTTAGTGACTTACTGACTTTTCCTCGTATAATCAAAAACAGTTTTTAAGAATAATAATTTGAAATCTTAATAACACTAATTAAACGACGTCGAATTGCTAAGGAACAGCCCTTAAACATTCGGGAAATGTGACGCAAAGGATTAAACAGTTGGTTATTATAAGAAATCCTTTTTTGTCATGAAATGTTGTTAGGTGAATTTTACTGTGTACAAAATTACATTAAGTTAAATTACATTGAGTTAAACTTCCATACAATAGAACTCCTTAATAATTGGCGATGCTTCTTGGTTATATGTTGAATCTTCTCATCAGACTTAAGTTTCTTAATTTCCTTTCACTCAATTATTTTATGCACCCTTGCGGCTAGAATAGTGAATGTAATCACCATCCTCACATGTGATGTAAAATGTCCAGGTTTGAATCCATTTAAGGATGCGAAGTAATTTATGGGCTTTTTCGCAGCGTAGCTGAGTTAGTCGTTCTCAGGTGAGGGTCGCATGTTTTATTCTCCTGAAAATTCGGGCTTTTCATTCAGTAAACAGGCAAATCGACTACCGAATACACGAAATTTGCTGATTCCTCATAGCCTTAGTTGCTTTGGCGCTTAACACATACCAACTCTTATTGTATGCAGATCCTCATTTTTTGTTCAGCGTTTGTATGAATTCTCTTAGGTGGTTCTTAAAACAATAAAACGTTTTGTATTTGAATTTTAAAAAAAATATGTTATCCTTTTCAGGATAAGTTTTGCTGTTATTCGTAGAACTATTTGTACTGTTTAGAAACGGTTAGCGAGAAGAGTTTTTATTTTCACAGAACATTTACCGATGTTAGGGTTTTAGTCATTTGAATAGTCTGACGTTTACGTTCATCGATCCATACATTCTGAGATCTCTACCTCTATCTTTGTTCGCTTAACAATCGTTCCAGCTATTCTGAATACGTGTCCAGACTGCGAAAGCACCGATTGGCAGTTGTCTGACTAATAATGCTTGTATATGTTTAACTGTAACAGAAAGAAATGGAAAGAAAGAAGAAATGGATTAGATGGGTTGCCAGTTGTTGGTTTGGGAAATAACTCGCTGAAGGTTGCGAGATCAAGTTTCAAATAGGAAGCTTGCCGTCGAATAGTGGAAATCTTGGTTCCACAAAGGGAAAACGAATCAAATGGTTGTGATTTTAGCTGATTTCAGATCACCGTAGTCGCGAAAAGAAAACAGCGATAATCTAGAGAGCTTAAAGAGGATGAAAGTAGAGAACCGCTGTTGGATATTACAGATGAAGGTCTCGTTTTACTTAGCGAACGCTCTTTGGTGCTATAAATACCATTTTAAACCGAAGAAAGGGTAATGCCTTCCCTTCCCCTTAAGCACGCCGGTAAGCACCATTCGCAAAATGCAATCGAATATGTGTTCTTGCGAACCCGTAGAAATGAAAAGTGAAATTTAGACGAACAACAGTCTGATTTGGAAAAATTGAAATTTGATCTGATTATTGAATATCATAACAATAGAATTAAAGATTTCATTTGGAAAATAAATCGAAGTATTCTAAAATAAACGGAGAGCTGCGAATGCATGGCGCAGTTGGAAATAAAACGAGATCGTAAGGTGCACCAAACTAATGAACATTCAATTACTGTGGCTGCCCAGTCTGTCTGATAGAAATGTCCATCGTCAATGGCACCAACCTCAAACTAACTAAACTTCTGTTCGAAGCCGTTGGTAGAAAGCCCGTGCTAATAACTTTGTCGTGCATGCCTGCGAGACACCTGTGTTTCCTTCCTTGTGTCCAAACAGGACAGCAGTTTCCTCTAAAACCAACACACGTTACCCGTCTGCAAGATAATGTACACAGCAACTTGCTACCTATTGAGCAGAAGTCCAATCTAATCCATTAATCGTCTTAATTACTTCACTACTTAATTACCGACTCCAGTTCGCCTTTCTAATTGAACTACGTTTAATTTATTCTCAAGATAATTTAATTTTACCCCTTTCTCCAAGGCACGTCCATGTTAAAAATATCCATCTAATTTCCTACGTACTTGTTTTGTTCTGCAGTTTATGAATGAAGTATTTAAATGGGATCGTTAAGGATTTTTCTGGCATTACCATGCAGCTTGTATCATCTCGGCGATCTTTTCCTCTCTTTTTTTTGCTTTTTTGTTTTTTGGTTCGTAAGGGATAATCTCTCTCCGGCTTTTCACATTTTCTACACATGATTGTTGGATTTAAGTTAATTCCATTTCAATTAAGAAACACAAGAATCCTATTTTAAAGAAGTAACCGGTTCAGCTTTTAGCGGAGACTAAGATGAAGAAAACATTGGAGCTTCTTGTTTGGAGATCTTTTGTTGGTTTCCATTTATGTACGCCAAGCACGTACAGAGAATTTCGAGCAATTCATGAAGGCTAAAAATAATCGCTGTTCCTAGTCTAACGTCAGACGTGCTGTTTAGAAGATTTCACATGTGGTGAAAGTCACTACATGTGAATTGGTACAGAGCTTTGTTTTAGCAGCTCCCACTGGGGCAGCAAGTGTAATTGTCTTTCGGGCTGCAATCGCTAATTAGTTACGTGTCTTGGAATCATAGGAAGGCTACTCTTCTACTTAAAACTCCACAACATTCTAAGAAACCATTTTTGCAGGTGATATTCATTTTCTACTTCTGTGTTCGCAGTTCCTATTCTTTTCAAAACGATGAAACGCTGTTTATTTTTCACCTACTCAGTATACTACTATCAGACAGTTTATTTACCAAGACGGTTTTTGCTGTAGAAAAGAAATCTCTTTGGACGAAAAATTAACATTACGAAAGCCAAAGCGCAACTTCCTTCAATTACATGCTTTCTGAGAAAGCTTCCCGGAAAACTGGCATGCCAAGTAAATGTAATCTCTGAGAGTGTACAGATGCGACAAATCAGTGGACTGTGAAAATAAACCTTCAGGAATAGAAGAAAGAAGTGGGCTGGTTGAAGGAAACTATTGAAGAAAGACGACTATTATTTTACATCAATGCGTAATCTACTATTCGCTTTATCCACCTCTCTCACAGATAGGTTGATATAACGAAAGTATTTTGAAAAGATTAGCCAGCGGAGTTGATTTTGATAAATAGATTTTAGTAGAAGAGGGGAAAATAGAAATGGAGCTGGTAATAAGAATAATATTTGAGAAAACGAACTAGACACCGACCAGACAGGAAAAATTTTGAAGTACTAAAATAAGTCAGGACTTTATAGAAAAAGGAGGAAAATCCTAAAAATTAGTGCAAAGGTGAGTCTCTTTGCAGATTTAAGGTTTCCAAAAACGAAAAACTAGAATGAATGGAAGAAAAAAATTTTTTTTCCACTTCTAAAAAAGAAAAAAAAAATCTTCATAATAATTCTTCATTCTATAGAGTTTTTCATTTTTGGAAACTGAACCTGCAAAGAGACATAACGGTTCACTGGTTTTAGAGTTTACTTTTTTTCCTATCATTCTTTTTCTACATAGGCGGACTTTATTTTACTACTTTAAAAGTTTTAAGGCACATTTCCTGCCCAATAACTATAGAAAAGAGTCCTATTCCTGTTTCATTCCCGGCATCTAAAAAAGGACCTTTATAACTGGCGAATAGTTTTTGATATTGTAAATATTGGGGATCTGTTTTTGTTACCGCTTCATAACAATAAAGAAAAGAAAATGAAAAATAATCATCTGTTCCTTCTTTTCGTGTTATGACTTTTTTTTACGCATTAGGTCTTTATTTATTCCTTACTGAACATTCAACCGACTGTAGCGAATTGTCTCAAATTTCGAAGCCCTCGCGGGTAACACAGTGGTTATAATCACTGTCCTCACATTGAGTAGAAAAGATCTCGGTTCGAATCCCATCGGTGAATGGAAAAATTATGGGTTTAGTTTTACAATGTTGCCGAGTTAGTTGGTCTCTGGTGAGAGTAGCACAGACATGCTGATTATCATGTAGGAAGAACCTATTCGTAGATGGATACACTGGAGTCGCGAAGGGATACACATGGTGGGAGAGCTATCAAGAAAATCTGTAACATCCAAATGTTGCTCGAATGGTAAGGATCAGTAAGGAACGGCATAGGCTTGAACTGCTTTAGAAAATAAGAAAAGAGCCATACGTTCAGTAAAAATCAAGATATTGTGGGAGGAGGGGAAATTGAAATTATTGTTTGGCTGTTTTTGTTGTGTTTTGTTTTGACTTCCACCATACTGAAATCACAATCACACCCCACAAACGCAAATCTGACTGCAATTCTTAGAAGATTCTAGAGTGTTTAAAGCGGGTGTTAGCAGAACATTAAAGACACATTTTTTCAATAAATTTACAAACCTTTAATGAACATTATATACAGCATTTACATAAAAAAAAATAAAAATAACATTTATACGTGCATACCAATTTCCATATATTTGAACCATACCACAGTACACTACACTACCGCTCTCTCATCAACTATTCTCAATTTACAAATTATTAACATCAGTTTGTATTAGTTGTATCTTACTTAATATGAATCCTCAACGATTACTCAATCATTCTCTTCCATTACCAATTTTTATCACTTGCATCAGTAAACTCATTTCAACTCTTGTTACTCTTTTTGTATATTTGTTTCTAGCCTTTAACACATGAAATGTATTACAACTAGTATCCTCTTACCTCATTAATGTTCACTATAAATTGTTCATTCTACCTTAATTACTGTCTAGTTATCATCTTAGTCATCCCTCTTTACTCATGAAGTTTTTCTATTAATAAAACTTCTTTCTCTTTACACTTCTCTGGTATGTTATCTTGTGTTGGCACCTGGCCTAATTTAATGATATAGGTTAACATATCCTTACAGTATAATATAATTTCTTTACTCATTCCTTTATACTATTACTTTCTTTTTATTACCCCTGTACCACCCTTACGTTATTTTATAATAATTAACATTCATAACAAATTGCCCCAACCTTAGTAACTAACTTGCCTATTCCAAATTTAATTTTCGTTAGAAAGAACTATCAATAAATTTCTTACAGAGTTTAGATTATGAGTCCTTGAGTTCAGGATTCAAGAAAAAAAAAAAAAACAAGAACAGACTTACGTTCTAGAATGGCCGCTACTTCCAATTTCCTTGCGTTCAGGCTTTCTTCCATTTCTTGGGCACACTGCCTTCCGATGCCGGACAAAGCTTTCTTTCTCTTCTTGGCTCACATATCTTTAAATTTAACCACCGTCTTCACTATCACTGCCCGCCGATGCCGGACAAGGCTTTCTTTCACGTTTTTTTTTCTTTTTCTTCTTTATCTTGCTACCACGTGAAGTGAACTCCGACCATCAAAAAATCTACTTCTTCCACTTCCACCCGCAACTCACGACTTTCTCTCCTAGACCACAGAGAAGTCAGATACAGAGTGGACACTTGCTCTATTACTTCCCCCGAACTTTTCTTTTTCCCTCAAGTTTGGAACGCGTCTCTCAAGGACTCCAACCAATCCCATACTGTTTAATTTTTCATTCCTTCCTATTTGCTAAAACATCGGACCACAGCCGTCTCCCTAGCGCACAAACCAACCCTTCTCTAGAAATTTCTTATTTTTTTCACACGGCAGTATGACCTTTTCATGTTTGCTGGTCACCTCCAAAACACTTATTTTCGTGTTCACACTTTCTCTGCTAAATATGGCCAACTTACCCAAATACCAGCCACCCTGACGCCGTTTTCTTTTGATCCGAGCACTGTACTTCTACTAATTTCATGTTTACTTCCTAACGGTGGCTTAGATAAAAAGAGACGCTTAGTAATCCCATTTTACGGTCCTATTGTTCTTGCCCTCAGCAACCCTTTCACGCCTATTCTCAAATGGCATCCCTTGTCTAGTTCTCACTGCTGTATCTGTTTGCTCTCTATATTACTCGAAATTACTTGTTTCCATTTAGCCGCTATTTAACATATACGCCTATAACTTTCCCATCCCCAAATCCTATGTTTCTTCAAACTTTAACCTTATTTACATTCAAACTAAATATGCAATCTTAATACTTACTATCTTTAACTTAATACTCCCTTTCCATCCCCCTTCCTGGATTTATTTTTAGCAAAACAGATATTTCTATTTTATGTGTAAGATACGTTTTTACTTACAATATGTTTAAGAAAATACAAGTGACTCTCAGATGTATTCTAACTTCCCTACCGAGAACCACAAAATAAATAGATGTATATATTCTTTTCTTTTTTCCTTTCCTTTCTCCAACTGTGTATTCCTCCATTTCTTCATTTCTAAGTGATCAATATTTCTTTTGACTTTCTAAAACTTTTACTTTATTTATTATTTTTTTTAAAAAATTTCTTGTCTCTATATGATACACCGAATTGTCGTGCAAAGAAGTGTCTTCTATCCAATTGAAGTGACCCGGTACAAATTAAGGAGTGCTCCAATACAAAAAAAATGGTTGGTGTAACTAATAAAGTTGCCTTTCAGTGTATTAATAGAATATTAAGGACACGAGCGGATTTGTTACTAGTCCAGGATAATAAAATTCATTAACATGGCTTAAAAAACGCGGGCATCAAATTACAAAAGGCAGCATCACAGTCTTTGGTTACTGCTGTAAGTTAATGAGGTTTACTAGAAATTCAAAATAACAATTGAATGTGATCCTCCATAATTATATTTATCCCAAAATGACATCGGCATATATTGTCTGTTAATATTTTAATAAGAGTTTTTATTTAATATACTTCCAGTAAGTTTATTTGATTTCATATACGTTAATCAGTTCCAAATTTGAGCTGACATGTACAGTGTTCTCTTCAATTTCTTAATTCTGTTAGAAATGGTATTTTCCTTTGACAATCAATCCAGTTTGGATTTAAATGACAGTTGCTTCCATTTAACAGTTATTTATCAAATTTATTTTTCCACATACAGGCTACATTCGACAGCTAATCGAGTACTGCATATCATCTGACATTGGCATGTATTACAACAGCAGCATTAGTGCATAAATAGCATTGCACAAACAGAACGAGAAACATTTATTACACTCCTGTGATTCGCATTAAAGAAAATTATTACATCAATATTAACAGAAGGTAATAGGATGTAATGGTAATGCCATTTTTAATCTTATTTAGCCCATTAAAATGATTTTCACTTTAATTTTAATTACAGCGATACAAAACTGTTTCATAAAGATGATAATAGTTGCCGGATTCCATTGCAAGAATATTATTGCATAAAGTCAAGAGATAAAATGTTTCAACGTATAGAATGCAAATAATTACAAGTATTGTACAAGCAGTGAAAAACGTCAGTGTTATTTGTAGCTGTCATGACAACGCGAAGCTTGCATAGAAAAAACATCTTTATGTTGTAAAACAAATCACAACGAGTCGCCTTACACTTGTACTTCAAATAATCAGCACTTCCCAGTGAAGAGAAATTTTCTATAAACGTAATATGTAGAGGTATGACAGAGTAAGTCAAATCTTTTCTACTTAAAAGACAAAAGACACACCTGTCGAAACGCACTGAAGCTTGCATAGAAAAAACATCTTTATGTTGTAAAACAAATCACAACGAGTCGCCTTACACTTGTACTTCAAATAATCAGCACTTCCCAGTGAAGAGAAATTTTCTATAAACGTAATATGTAGAGGTATGACAGAGTAAGTCAAATCTTTTCTACTTAAAAGACAAAAGACACACCTGTCGAAACGCACTGATCGATATCTAATCAGGAACTGACCTATGTAATTATTTACCTGTGCATTTGTAGTACGCAGCATTCTCAAGGTCGAATAAATATCATTATGTAATTATTTACCTGCGTTTACATAGATCACTTAGGAAAAGGCCTTGTAAAAATTAAGATTTTGGGTACCACTCCATACTTTCACTAAAAATCAGGATAAAGGCAGTGATTGTCAGTTACCACCTACTGTTTATCCCTGCCCCTTTCCTACTAGGTTGACATGCCTGGGGTGTTTATCCCCTCACTTTCCGCTGTTTTAAAATCAGGAACTCGTTTTCCGATTTTAAAACAGCGGCAAGTGGGAGGATAAATACCCTACCTAAGCACCCCTCCTCGACGACACAAAACAATTAGAAATAATATGCATTCACAATAATTACCCAATCACAGAACTCGATTGTGCAGTCACTCCGTTCTACGACCACGCCCACTGTGCAAAGACATGTGGTACTCAAATAATAGATTTTAGCCAAGGGCCTTTTGCTTCGGGTTCCATAATGCATGTGGAATATTGTTGCATCCGAAAGAGCAGGAATAAAATATTTACAAAATACTGAACTATTTAAAAATATACAATTTTCATTAATATACAAAACTTTACATTGGAATAAAGAATGTTAGACAGTGAAGCACGTGCACGAGGTTGGTGAACGTTATGGAGGCAGTTGTCAATAATTAATTGTATTTATAGTGACGTAATTGCCTCGCCCACTTCTCCCACTGGCTCGAATAAATATCACTAGGAGGAAAACTTTTTTAATGTATAGAAAGATTATAAATACATGGCTCACTTGGAATTAATACCAAGAGGCCAAACTGTAACTAAAGATTTGATCCGGGAATTAAAAAATAAACAAAATAAAGAAAGAAAAAAAACAAAAAACAAAACGAAGAAATGGGGGTCATGGTTTTTTGGATTTTGTTGCACGAGAAAGGTCCCTTTTGGTTAAAAAATACCTAATTAAAACACCAATTATAGCATTAAAGCATCCACCTTGATTAGCCAAAAATCAGTAGCTGTTCTTTGGAACTTCCCGTTGAATGTTCTCAGGATTACAAAGTACTGACACCATGCAAGGCGAGTGTATATGCAACTATAGTAAAGATAATTTCTGTAGGCGGGTCAAAGTCATTCATTATCTGTTCCTTAGCGCATTCACACCACAATTTCAGCCTTTCTCATCAACAAATGGAGTTCCCATCAGTGGAGGTCTAAGAAACGCACTGCTTATATAAGCAATCGGTACCACGAATTATGTGGGCGAAAGGTATATTAAATGATGGAGAAGAGGGCAACTAGCGATTGAACTTCAGCCATCTGTATAATTTCTCTCCACTATAATTGAAGATCCATTTTTTAGTGTACAAAAATGTGGCTTTTTGTAAACCTTTGCTTGCTGAGCCACTCACGCACTGTAGTGAAGTCTTTTTTACCTAACGCTTGTTTGAATGGTCCAATAGTCACTTGGAACCAAGTCAAATGAATCAGGACAGTGTAGAACTTTCCCTGTAAACTAAACCCCTGTGGAGCCGTTTACAGAGATTTTCAGTGGAAGAAACCAAACCTCTGTAAACAAACTTCTTTAGGGCTCAACTTCAGATCCAGTTTGATCCAATTTGCAGGCTTCAAATTGGCACATAAGCATATTGCAGTACGAAGTACTCTTGATAGTTGTCCACTTCATGTAACCCTCCAGAATAAACAATTTTTATACCAAAATGCAGTTAGTATCAACTTTCTGCAGAAAAGATTCTGGTAGGAATTTTCAACAGGAATTTATTGCAGAAGACTTAGCTGTATAATACCTCATTAAGGTCAATTTAATGTATATTGTTTACAGCGTGTGCAAGTTTTGAATAGAAGTGGTAGTGGCATAGGATTATACTGAGTTTTGCAGTTGCTTGATCGTCAGTATCAGACCAACCGCCAATGAGCAGTAGAAAATTTTATTCCTCAAAATAGCATTGCATTTCATTTCATGTTCGTATTTATTTTAGTTTCTCAAACCACACCATAAATAGTAATCGTTGAATTTATAATATCATTCACTTTTAAGGTAAGAAACTTATCCAGGTGATTATTGGCTACCAAGCATGGGCATGAGGACCTCTCTGTGGCGTAGAGTAACCTCGTGGTTAACACAGTTGATATAATCGCCGTCTTCCGGTTGTCTCGTCTTCGGTGGAAAGGACCTGAGTCAGAATCCCGTCGATGATGTGAGGAACTTTTTATTGGCTTTTTTCAAAACCTGCCTGAGTTAGTTGGTCTCAGACGAGGGTAGAATGGTTTTCGTCCAGCAAACAGGCAAATCGACCACAGAACACGCGCAATTCACTGACAAAATATTTTCAGAGTGATGAGACTGTCCACTGCAAAACACTGAAACTTTTTTCCTGAACTGCATTTTATTGATTGTCGTTGCTTCTAACGTGGTTCTAGAGACGTAATTTACCATTATCTTTAGAAGTAAGGGCAAAAAATTTTGTCCGTGAAACTAATTCTACCTTTTCTTAAATGAGAATCACCTTAAACTTTTCAACTGTATCTAAAATACTGACTCTCTGAATTGGTACCTGTAATTCCATCTCTTTTTTTCTAAATCAATTACATGTGCCTCAAGCAATCGGCATCCCATTGTCTCGCTTCAGAGTCAACGAACTAACTTTTCTTCTTGTCTAGAAAATCTTCCATTCTACGCAATTCTATTCTTGATAATTACAACCAGCAGGAATTTGAAAGTAATGTAAACAAGTTTCTTCGAATTCCCAACTATAAATTCGCAATAGAACTAGGGTACTCACCTTTCTTCTTTGTATTATCACCATACAAATTGTGTTCAGTCATCCGTGATTAAAAACAGTCTTAATTTTTAGTTTAGTAGTCCTGTGACTTTGGCCACAAGAGTTTGGTACCGCATGCGGCAAAGATAATGCTAAGAACGTTGACAGAAAGACACCTGGAATGAACAAAGATGCATACATATATACGTCTTTGTTCATTACAGATGAATCAGGTTATTGAATATATGGGAGAAAAATAAGAGCGGATTGGAAGGATAGAAGATTGATTAGTGGATTGTAGCTAGGGTAGGACAAGATGACATTGAAAGTGTAGAGATAGGAAACATGGGTGTTGTTCGCTCCCGACTTTATTTAGTATGCACTGAGTGATCACTGAATTATGACCATCTAACCAATACCGTGTTGGGCTACCGTTCGCACGGATAACAGCCGCTATTCGCCTAGGAATTGACTCCACTGGATGTCTGAAGACTAGATGAACACCAGATGCCCATAGAGATCTGCTTCCTGCGAAGCTTTCCACAGTGTTAGAATAGATGACGGTTGCGTGTCCGTACGCCTCACTTCCCGTTCTAAACACATCGGTGTTCAATTGGATTGAGGTCCGGCGAATTTGGAGGCCAATCGAGCTAGGTCACTGAATTCTTCGAATCACTTGTACAGTGCGATTCTGATTACTCGGCTCATTATCGTCTTGGAAGATTTCGTTTTTGTCCGTGAAAAAATTCAACTTGGCAGGATGTACGTGGCCTCCTAAGAGCTGCCGGTAGACATTTGCCTGTTGGAGAGTAGTGCTTGAGCTGTGAGGTTGTGTTTTCGTGTAGTCGCGGATATTCAATTGCATAATCGTATTCAATTGTCTTGGTTGTTGTTATAGTGTTTTCTTTATATTGTGTAAAACTTCTGAGTGTATGGTGTTTATTTGAGTATAAATGTTTTGTGTGCTGAGACAAGACGGCTGCCAGCCAGTATTAACAGCGATTGTTTCGACGGAAACTGGTGTTACAGGTAAAACATTGTTTATGAGTAGATTTATTATTATTATTATTATTATTAGCCATATGGTGCAAGGAAGCCTGAGACTTATGCTGCACCAGCCAAAAAAATTCCCGAGTTACCCTGAGAAAGAGAGGGAGAGAGGAATCACCAAGAAAGAGAAGAATGATGATATCCAGCACAGGACCCTGGGTGTGCCAAGCCTATACCCACCAGATGTGAGCCGCTAAGGTTATTTGTGCCATATACCTTTTGCAGATACTTGATAGGTAATTAAAATGGAAAAAGGATCTTTAAGAAAAGCAGTGGGATCGGTGGAAGGGGTGGATTTCCACCCCCCTTCGGTTAAAAAATTTCACGCATTCCAGCAGAAGCTGGTAAGCGAACGAATGTTATTAAGCAAACTCAGGGAAGAGTGCTATGGTCTGTTTCTACTAGAGTTGAACAGGGATCAGCTACAGGGAATAATCAAGCAATGAAATTGCAAGACTCTTCTGTTGAGAAATGTGATCAGGGTTCTCAAGTTGAGAGTTTAGAGCAGGCAGAGGTATCGGTTGATACGAAACATGTCATTTGAGGTATTGAGCGATTTATTTGATAAAATGCAGGTAGAAGGTAAGCTGATGGAGGATGATCAGGTACTTATTCCTGAGGAAAATAATAGTATTGAAGTAGTAGTAGGAGTAGTGGCATGTGATGCAAGAAAGCAAGTGTATGAGCTTATGCAGCATCAGCCAAAAAAAAAAAAAAAATCACACCATTCCCTCCAAATGCCTGTCCAGTTCCTCATTAAATTTATTCAACCTATCAACTTCCACAACGACAGATGGAAGTTTGTTCCAGCAATTAACCACCCGCTGGCTAAAGGCAAATTTCCGCACATCTATTCTACATCTGTCCTTTCTTAATTTGAATTTATGCCCCCTTAGGTTCGTAATCTGAACAAGTGGAAGGATCCCATCAGAATTCAGCGTGCTCAACCCATTCAAGGCCTTATACACCTCAATCAGATCACCGCGCAGGTGCCTAGTCTCCAGCCACTGCAATTTGCAGAACTTAAGCCTCTCTTGGTAAGAGGATCGCTTCATTCCCCTCACCAATCTTGTTGCCCTTCTCTGTACACGCTCAAGCAGATCTACATTCTTCCTAAAATGAGGCCTCCAGACCTGTACGCAGTACTCAAGGCGTGGCCTGACCATTGCCTTATACAGAGGGACAATCACCTCCTTTTCCCTGCTACCAAAATTCCTATATATCATTGACAAAACCCCATGACCTGCCCTTGCAGCCTGTCTGCATTGCTCAGAAAACTTCATATCTGACTGCACAATTACTCCCAGGTCTTTTTCATTTTCTACCACCTTAAGTGTAGTACCACACAGTTGGTACGTTTCTCTGGGGTTACTTCTACCCATATGCAGTACTTTGCATTTGTCAAGGTTAAACCTCAGTTGCCACTTCTTAGCCCATCTGCCCAAATTATCTAGATCCTGTTCGAGTAGCACACTGCCATTACTGTCATTAACAACCCTGCCAACCTTTGTATCATCTGCAGACTTCGACATTAAGCCTGATATACCTTCATCAATATCATTGATAAATATACAAAACAACAGTGGACCCAACACCGAACCCTGTGGGACTCCACTAATAACATTAGTCCACGAAGAGCAGCACCCATTGATTACCACCCTCTGTCTTCTCCCACTTAACCATCCTTTTATCCATTGTAGCAACTTACCCTTAATACCATTCTGCTCCAATTTGTACAATAGTCTTCCATGCGCATCAGTGTCAAAAGCTTTCCTGAAATCCAAATATGTGATATCAAAATTATTTTTTTCATCCAGTTCCTTTGTAAACACATCATAATAACCAATCAGATTTGTCAGAAAAGACTTTCCCTTAACAAACCCATGCTCTGTCTGAATTATTGCTGCAGTCTTGTCTAGATGATCTTGCAATGCATCTTTAACCAGTGACTCCATTATTTTACCCGGAACAGAAGTTAAACTAACTGGTCTGTAATTACTCATGTCACCCTTCGATCCCCCCTTTGTGAATTGGGGATACATTTGCACATCTCCAGTCCGTAGGAACCTCCCCTGAGTCCAAGGATGCTCTCATAATTATGGCTAGGGGTTTGCTTAGTTAATTTGCCACCTCCTTTAATATAACTGGATAGATCCAATTGACCCTAGGTACCTTTCCTTTGTTTAACTTCAACAATTTCTCCTCCACTTTGCTCGCAGTTATTACAAAATCATTAAGCGCTCTGCTACAATTTGATAACCTTCTGCCATTTTCAAACCTTAATAATTTCTCACGTGTGAATGTAGATGCAAAATACTCATTCAGTTTGCTATCTGAGCAGGATCATCAACAGTCGAACCATCGATGTCAAATGGACCAATCAGATTCATCCCCTTCCTTTTAGAGTTTATATAAGTAAAGAAATCCTTGCTGTTTTTCTTAGCATCTTTTGCCAAGGATTTCTCGTAATCTGCCTTCGCCTGCCTAACCTCCTTTGTGACCTGATTACAGACTAGCTTATATCTGCCATAGGCTTCTGAGTCGCTTGATAATTTATATGCATCCCATGCATTTTTCTTCTCTGTTACGAGTCTCATTAGTTCATTAGATAACCATTTAGGCCTAAACCTTGAACAATATTTCTTAATAGATATGAAACTTTTAGTAGCATCCACGATTAATTGGAGAGAGAGAGAGAGAGAGAGAGAGAGAGAGAGAGAGAGAGAGAGAGAGAGAGAGAGAGAGAGAGAGAGAGAGAGAATGCAGGCAATGATCTGGCTACAGTATTGAATAATGTTGAGTCAGTAGGTGATTTAAAGCAGGATGATATTTAAAGAAGTTAAAATACGTAATATGAGGGTGATAAGGAACAAGGGAGTTTTGTTGGAAACCAATGATAAGAATGACATGCAGAAATTAGCAGCTTCAGATTCTTTTGCAACATTGGGATTAAAATATGACAAACCATAAATGAATACTCCTGTAATTCTGGTGTACGACGTAGCAAAGGAAGTGAAATAGGAAATAGTTTTTAGATTTAATACTGGTAATAAAAATAAAGCTACCAATTGGGTTATTGGACTTCCACCGATTGGGTTATTGGACTTCCACCGAAAATGATTAGGTGTTTTGAAAGCCGGGATAGAATTTATTTAGGATTTTCAGCATATAAATGCTTTAAATGTCTTGGATATGGACATGCATCACAATTCTGCACACATAAAACTGTATCATGTGGCCACTGTGCAGAAGGTGGCCACCTATATGCAGATTGTATTAATAAAGACAGTGATCCTAAATGTATTAACTCTAAGCGACGTAATAAAGATTACAATAGCTGTAGAGCAATAGCTTTTTACATAATTCCATTGTATTGTCCTCCAGCTCAGGATATTATCTCTTCTATTGATTATCTGGGAAAGGTTTTTATGGAATTAGGCAATACAAACCTAATCGTCACTTTGGATTCTAATGCAAAATCTATTCTCTGGCATAGTAATCAGGGTGATGTTCGTGGAGAATTGTTAGAAGAATTTGTAATTTCACATAACTCAACTGTACATAATCAACCAGGAAGGCCTTGTTCTTTTTCTAATTTAAATGGGGAATCCAATATTGATTTGACTGTCTCTTCTGTGGGAATCCAGAGTAAAATCTTGGACTGGGATGTTAAGGACAATTACACTAATTGTGATCATCGTGCGATTCATTTCCTTCTTAATTTCTTATATACAGAGAACCAAACAGATGTGCAGCGAACTTAAGAAGATTTCCATATAGAAAGATCGACTGGGATAGATTTAAAGAATCATTATGGCAGGACTATTTTACACGAGAGGCAACGGAATTTAACGTATTTAACGCTTAGGAAATTAGTATATATGTTCAGAATTCAATATTATAAATTGATTATGGATAGTAAATTAAAGGCTTGGAAAAATTTGGTATCGACCACAGGTAACACAGACTCGTGGGGTCTTCTTTACAAAATCTGTAAAAATAAAATCATGGTAGGAGATATTTTAATTCAGTAATTAGTGGAAATGATGAGACAATAAACTGGATCTCTACAATGGAAGCTATAGTTGATAAGTTGTTTCCTGAGGATGATCAAAGAAATGATAATATATTACAAGTTGATATTCGACGAGAAAATGATGAGTACAGCACTAACGAGCATACGGAGTTGTTTACTGCTGAAGAATTAAAAGTAGCCGTGTCTAAGTTGAATAGCAGAAAGTGTCCCGGATAAGACTTCGTTGAAAATGTAGCTATAGTCAAGATGTATGATGTTTCCAGTTGTTCATCTAAAAACGTAGAACAAATGTCTTTTGAAGGGTGTTTTTCCAGAAATATGAAAGTCTGCTTTGCTAAAAATATTAAGGAAGCCAAAAAAAGGGGTGACCGATCCCAGAGCATACAGACCTATATCTCTACTAGCAAATTTGGGCAAGCTGTACGAGCGACTATTGTTGATTCGAATACAGCAGTTGGTGGATTGTTGCAATTTAGAAAAGGCAAATCAGTATGGATTTCAAAAGAGCAAATCTACGGAGGATGCTGTAAATGATTTGATAGAATATTGTAATAAATCGAGAAATATGTTATGGCAGTGTTTATCGATTTCGAAGGCGCGTTCGACTCCCTGTGATGGGAGAGTGTTTTAGGCGTCCCTAGGAAGCTTGAATGCGTAGACTACCCACCGCCAACAACTGTAAAGTTCTGTTGGCGGTGGGTAGTTTGACCCGTTCGACGCTGTTCTTTGTTCACCTTAACCACAGTGGGCCGTGAGCAACCGACATGACATGCCGTTTCCGATATGGAACCACCCGATGCATGAACTGCCACAATCATGCCCTTTTGAAACTCCATAATATCTTTACTACTACTTTATCACTTTGACTTGCACGACCAGATGCAAATTACCACTGATATAGCGTAGAAAGCTGTTCAGGTTTTTATAATGCGAATTATGCGGCATAGTCCATTACGGATTGGGCGTCATAATTCATTGATCACTGAGTATATATAGAAATAGAGATATTTGATAAATGAAATATGGATAAGGGAGAATTGTATGGAAGAAGTTGGGATGAAAGTTATTGAGAGTGTTAGATTTACAGATGATATAACACTGATGGCAGATTCTGAATAAGGATTACAGAAATTGGTTAATAGAC
Source organism: Mastigoproctus giganteus (assembly GCF_048544385.1). Lineage (NCBI taxonomy): Eukaryota > Metazoa > Arthropoda > Arachnida > Uropygi > Thelyphonidae > Mastigoproctus > Mastigoproctus giganteus. The sequence continues at coordinate 221,548,959 of NC_143576.1, forward strand.
TAAAGGAAAGTTGCGATAGGTTTGCGATCAGAATAGATATTGGGAAGGTAAAGGTTATGAGAAAGATTGGGAAGAGTTAAATATTGGGAAGATTAATTATTTCAAGGGAAGAGAAGCCAAAGTACCACCTCTGCCAGCGACTGCCCTGCTTAAAGTCGTCCAACGGCCCGCCAAAGTTTAAAGAATTATTTAAACGACGATAAGTTGTCATTCTGAGTACTGGAGATGTGGCCATCCCAGTGAGCAAGCCAAAAAAAATGGGAATGAAGTGATGTGGTCGCAACCGTGTTTTTATAGGCATAATGTGCTGCTCTGTAAGGTGGTTGATCGATTTTTTTTTTTTTTTTATGAAAACCCCAAACACGAAAGGTATAAAAACCTATAGTACTTAGTACCGTGCATGGGTTGAAGGAGAAGGGGGATGTCGGGAACTTTGCTCTAGAGACTAAACATGGGTTTCACCACTTCAAGCCTCCAATAAGCAAAGTGGTGGTATTTCACCGGTTGATGAAAGTCATCTACCACCTCGGATACTCGTAATTTACATGCCAGGATGCCTATTATATCAAACGTTCGCCTTCGGAGACACTGTTCACAATAAAATATTCATGAAAACATTTTGTTAACCATTGTTAATAGTCCTATGACGTGAATGTCCAAAAAACAAAAAAAAAAAAAAAAAACCCTAGCTACTATTAGGAATGGTCTTAAAGAGATAATTCCAGTTTTTTTAAGTCAACGTTTATGGTCCATAAATATTGACTTAAGAAACTGGAAAAACCTAAAAATTAGGGCTATTGGAGCCTTAAATTATACAAGCTTATGGTAGCTTGCTTAATATTTCGTGGGATGACTTGCTAATCTGCAAATCATGCCGTGGTAACAACTTGTTGCTGCTAAAAACATCACTACCCAGTCGCAACTCATAACGAGAGCGAGACTGACACCCCCCTTCCCTCGACATCTCCAGAACTCTGACTGGCTCTCAAGGAAGGAAACACCACCCGTAAGATCCTTTGGCGCTCAATAACCTCAACTGCCTCGAGCATTTCTTCTCAGCCATGTTGCACAGTTTTACTGTGCAACATACTCTGCCTGGATGTCAACAAGATGTACAACTCCAAGAAATACAGTCCAAGCCTTGCCACAAAGCTTCCAACTCATTCAGTTCTAATGACAATGTACCATTGATATATTTTGTGATGGCTAACTGTAATGACTTTCTGTGTGTTACTATACAATTTAATTTTTATTAATTCCATATATTATGGTTAGTAAAAATACTTGTAACCCTGTACCTGTAACCTGTAACCTTCCTGGTGCATTCGCTGTACAGGGGTTAAAACTGAATGAATAATAATTATTATTATATACGTCTTTCAAATATCACTTGAATGGACAGTGTTTCATTGTATTGACCGTAACTTTGTGCAACCCGCAGACTTTTGATAATGCATTCTGTTATGGATGGTGGTGAAAAGGCTGGCGCTTCACTGGTACTGAGCTTCCTGGCCATATTATCAACTGTAACACACCGATCTACTCTGAAGACGTGTACCAAGATAATGTTTTTCTTTCGTGACAACTGTGCGAGCTTGTCCTTGGCAAGGTTCTCCCCCTCACCCCCAGAGTTTTCTTCCTTCGGTAATACGATTTGTCTATTTGAACAGTTGTGAACATGATGTACCGTTGTCAAACTACACCTTTTCCATACTCCATCGAATTTCTGCTGTAACACTCAATTGCATTAGCTTGAAGGCATTTATCACTGTGAACCGTATATTGTCTCTGCTACTAAGTAGATACAATAAGCAGAGAGCTCAGTTCATACAAGAGAGCAGTATACCTCCTACTGTTCAGTAGAAACATTAGGTTACACTCCCTAAATGTTCGCCCTCGCGTGCACAGTCGATATAATCACCATTCTACATTCACCGTCTGGAAAAAGCTCGAGTTCGAATCCCGTTAATGACGCGAGGAATTTTTATGGTTTTTTTTTTTCAAAACGTGGCTGAGTTTCTCGGTCGCATGCGCTCGTGTTTTCCTTTCAGCAAACAGGTAAACCGACCACAGAAATACACGCCATTTACAGATATAACATATTGACTACATACGAAGCAGCTAAGGCTAATCATTCTTATAGCCTTAGTTATTTTGGCTACCTTCCCACACCGGGTGGGACAGGTCCGGGATTCGAACCCTGGCCTTTGTTACCCGTTGTGGGGAAGATGGTAGTTATATCGACTATGCTGCCCATGAGAGCGACGCTGTCTGAGCTGACTCCACGCACAACAATTCAGAAGTGAATCGTTGTACTTAAATTTGGTGGTTATTCTGAAGAATGTTTAATCTAAGTTTGCCTATGTACTTGCACCTTATATTCTTTGTATGTGGATTTACATATCCACTTGCACGTTTAACAACCAGCCTTTTGACCAAACCTGGTCTCCTCATCATATCCATTTCAACAAAACAAAGGTTTTAGTGGAAAGAAGAGTTATCAACAATCGAATTGATATTATATTGGATTTGTTTTGGTAATGTCTCTTGTGGCCTTTTTACACGGCCATCGCAGGTAATAGGTTACGATCTCTGTAATTCCATACTGTATATAAAGGGTTTGGGTTTGAGGGTTCGAATAATCCTGTCTAGATGGAAGGTACTTTTATAATCTAGCTATTGTTAGGCAACAATCCCATAGTTTTTGCTCCCGGAAAATCGGATTTTTCATCCAACAGACATAAACAAACTGACTATAGAATTTACACAATTTACACACAGAGGCATTTCGTAGAGATTTAGTTGCCTTTGCACAAAATTAATCAACCACCAACTAACTTTTCTACAAGTATTCATTTATTAATTTCTTTTTTCGGCATATTATGATTATGAAAGGTATGTGTAAGACCTACAAATTAATTAGAAAATATAATAATAACATATAAAATGATTAAATTGCTTATTACACACTCAGATCACTCCATATCATATAGACATTGCATACCTTTTCTGTAGATATTTCTACGGGCACTGTTCTTTCTGAATTAGCATCTGTAATTCCATCTCTGTCTTCCAAATTAGTTAGAACGCATGCATCAGCTAGTCAACGTCCATCCGTAGTGTGAGTCTAAGCTCACCGAAATAGTTTTTTCTCTTCATTTATCCCCTCTGTTTTGGTTCTCTGAACAACCTTTCTTTATATGTATTTCCTTATAATGGTAAACTACAGAAATTCAAATCTAATGTTCAACAAACTGTATCCGTTAACATGTCATTACAAAATTCCGTGTTCGAATTCATGTGTACCACAAAATACAATACAATAATGATCTTGTATTGTAGACTGCTGTGACCTTATGTGGTTGTTCCTGATTATAAAGAGAAAATTGATTTTATCATCTGTCTTTCTGCACAAAATTCTTTTTGTTAAGCTGTAAAGTGAGGCTGAGACGATGTTTTTGTTGTTGTTATAGGAACATAAGCAACTAGGGCCATATTGCTCCATTATACTCTCTGCATATTGCGTGTATTCTGTGGTTGATTTGCAGTTTTTGCTGGACGAAAAACCCGAGTTTCCGAGAGAAAAAAAACCATGCTGCCCTCGCCTGAAACAGACTAACTCACCCACATTGGGAAAAACTCCGATAAAAATTCGTCATGTCATCGACAGAACTCGGGTCTTTTTTTTCATTCGTTGTGGGAGGACGATGATTCTACCAACTGTGCTACCCACTTGGGCACCATGAGACTGGAGCAGATTGCTGTAAATTGCGTGTATTACACGGTAGATTTGCCTATTTGCACTTTATTTTTCCGGGAGAAAAAACACTTGCGACCTTCTCCTGTGACACCGACAAATTCACGAGGGCATACTTCAGTCCATACACAGTACTGTTGTACTATAGTTTTTAATATAAAAATACATTGACAGAATTATGCAAGGAAGCAAAACTTATGTAGTATTAACCAAAACTTCTAATTAATTTTGCATTTGTTTAATTTCTTTTTAAATTCACGTGTCTTCATACTATCACAAGACAGAGTAGAAATTCGTTTCATTTACTAGTTTGGTTAAAATCGAATTTTCTCGTATCTATTCTGCGATATTCTTCTTCAATTTAATTCTGTATTTATTTTCAGGTAGCAAACTGTACGTGCCGAATTTTTCAGACGAACCCAGGGTTTGGAAGGCAAATTTTGCTAAAAATTATTTTATTGCCTTATATGAAAAAAAAAAAAAAACCAAAAAAACTCACATGCGCTTACTAAACAAAATAAATATCAATGTAGAACAGCCTGTATTAACATACTTTTCATCACTGATGATCTGAACTTCAAAACTCAATTCTGAACTCACTTTCTTCAAAATTGGGCATCATCTTCAGCACCAACAAAGGCATCACTGATTTTACATTTCTTGAAAGACTTCAGGTTTTAGAAGAAAGTAGAGTTTTATTGATCTTTTCTTGAGAATAAAAGGATGAGATCTTGTGAGGCATGCCCAAATCTTTACTGTAATATGCTAGGAAAGAATAATAGAGTCTGATCTAAAAAAAAAACCATCCTTATGTGCACCTAGTATGCCTTAGGACCATAAGACGAAGGGCATCACTTTCCAAAAAGAAAAGTGTATCTTACGATGCGGAAAATACACTTTATATATGTACGTATGTATGTACAAGTTTTTTCCTGAAAAAGAGAAAAATATCCCCACGTTTAGTTTACTTAACACTTTTAAAAAACCTTTAATACTAACAATACCTCAATAACTCCCTTTAATACCAATATAATTGGTATTAAAATCATTTTAATGTCATAAGAGGCTCACTTAAGTCACTGTTTATCGATATTATATTTTAGAGTGTGGATCACACCTTATTAACAGAAAGATTTAACAGCATTAATCTGCTATTGTAGCAAAGTAAGCTAACAAGTATTAGTAATGCTCTGATGTAATGTGACTCGCATGTGTCAAAGTTCTCTCCGTGTTATTATTATCTGTTTATTTAACCTTAAGGTTTTGCCCCTACACAGCCAGAAGGCAAGGAGTGCATGATACAAAATTACAACTGACAGGTGAAAACATGTATAATTATTTACAGATGCTTATAACTAACTGGGATATTATCTCATCCCCGAGCTGATACACAGCGTTTGATAATAATAATAGTCCTGGTCATTTACGTTATCTCTCATTATATGTACAGCTCTGGTATCCACTAGATGAGTTCCAGAGAGATGCGCTTCTATTATTAATTTAATTGATAATATATTTAATTTAAATTAAAGAATCCAACTCATTAGAAATAAACGAAAGTTAGTCATATTTAAAGGTATACCTTGTCGCAAGCATTTCTCAAGTTTTATGATTGATATGTATTTAAACTACTTCCATCCAAAGTTTTATCCGACCTCACGTGCTCTAATGTTGCTTTAATGACAGCGAAAGAAATAAGCATTGCTTACCAGAATCACAGCAAAAACTCACTGAAGTATTGAATACCTCGACAGGATCATTTCATCTGCTACATGCATAAGAAAAATAATCAGATCGATATTTAACATTAGTCTCCATTCCTTCCTTTCCATTTCTAGTTCCCTATTGATTTTCGTATTCTTACAGCAGTAAAAATAAAACCCGACAATCATATTCTGTAGGCATTTGAAAGAGATGGGAAGAAAAGAAGTGAAACAAAGTTGCTGAACATCTCTTATCGATCTTTTCTATCCGGTGATACACCACCCCAATTAAATGCCATAAAATTAGCTAAGCTGGTCCAGAGCACGAATGAAGATAACGGAAAATCAACCCGTATTCAGCAGAACGGATTAAGTCGGACATTAATGCGTATTAGACCATTAATAGTGCTAAGAAAGAGCTAAAGCTGATTGCCACGGATTACATCACCGGCTTTAAAAGAGATTACATCCCTTGAATGCTGGAAAATTTATCTCTGGAATTTGAAACCAGTAGTTATCTAAGTGCCTCCCTTTAAATGGACACAACGATTTTCTCGATATATGCAACTATTTGCAATGGAAGTACTCGTTTCTTAGACTTTCTCAGGGAGTAGAACAAAATGGTTAGATTATTGCAGTAAAAAGAAAAGGGAAAATGCGTACAGCGTTATTTGATAAGAAAAGAGTTTCTGTATTTTCCTTTTAAGAACACTTATTGAGTTTAGAATTATAAGCTACTACTGGATCATTACGATTTCCATAGATTTGGAGAACAGTTTCCAAGTTGTAAACAAATAAAACATAGGAGCATTGCATTTAATACAATTTGTTTACAGTATTGACAAAACATGCGGTAACCGTGGAAACAGCAGTAGAAAACTGTTGTGTTAATATAACTAATGCTCATAGCAAGTACTAAACAGCATCAAGCACAACTTGGGGGAAAACTGAAAAGAATTACATTAGCATCCTTGAATTTTGCCCATCTATGAGACCTTAAAGAAATTCCCCTATTACGAATTTCCTTTGGAAATAATTGAGTTTTAAATTTGCAACTTTTATTAGAAAAACGAAGCGTAACATAAACAGACACATTTAATGTAGTTAAGGAAATGATATTGCACTAAACAAGCCTTTTATTTTGAAAGTGGAATCTAAATGTTCTTTGAAGAAAAGACAACCTGTGTTTACGACCCGCAAAGCTGTCAGTCCTTTAACAAATGTTAGAAAACGGACAGCGTTTATTTTCACAATTCGATTTTACGTACTCTTTTCTCAGAAAGATCTCTTGGCAGGTTAATCCATTTACATGGGCTTTCAAACGTCTCTCCGCAATAAACAATGACAGTGGCCAGTTTTATTATTTCTGAGATAACATCTTTAAAAACGGGAAAGGAACTTTTACACTCTCATTCTCACATAGCACGGTGAAAATATTCGAAAAATATCTGAAAAATTTTAAGCATCGTAGCCTTAGTGAAAAATTAAAATGTGCGAGTTCTGTTCATTTACAGCTTATTGAGATTCTGTGCGAATAAAATTTATAAGCAAGTTAAGGGGCATTCTGCTTCTCTTGTTTTGGATTGGAACCGTTGGCCCTGGCGCCTAAGACCCACATGGCCATGTCTTCCACTGACGTATTGTACAATTCGAAAATAATCAGTGTGTTGGATTATCTGAATTGTGATTATTGTATATGGAAAATAGATCTGTTTCCATTATGACAACACTCCAAGCTATACTGCCTGTTCTCTTGGTTGGTTGAATCTAATATAGGTTTCATTCTATTGCACATTATTGCGATAAATAGTTTATGTATAGTGGAAAGTAAACTGATTGCCCTATAGTTTTTAATCGATTTCTCTCCCTTTTTATGGATTAACTTTGTCCAAGTTTGCAGATTCAGACTTGGATATTAAGCCTGATATGCCTTCATGAATATCATTGATAAATATAGAAAACAACAACGGTCCCAACAATGGAGTCCACCAATAACATTAGTCAACGAAGGGCAGTGTCTACTGATTACCACTCTGTCTTCTCCCACTCAACCATCCTTTTATCCATTGTAGCAACTTGCCCTTAATGCCATACTGCTCCAATTTGTACAGTAGTCTTCTATGTGCAAAATTAGCAAAAGCTTTCCTGAAATCCAAGTATGTAATATCAAAATAATTTTTTTGTATCCAGTTCCTTTGTGATCACATCGGAGTATCCAATCAGATTGTTCAGACAAGGTTTTCACTTAACAAATCCATGATATGTCTGAAGTATAACTGCAGGTCTAGATGATCCTGTATTACTTCTTTAACCAGTGACTCCATTATTTTTCCTGGTACAAGGGCAATTAATGTGGTCACTGGTTAGATTCTATGTTGTGAAGAAAGCCTATAAAATTCCTGGCGTCAATGAACTCAGGTCTCTCCACCCTGTTGTGTGTGTGTGGGGGGTGTTATTAAATTGTTCTTAAATGCAGCTTGCGATTTCAATGATGCCAATTCTTTCATTTCTAATATATAAATTTTCAAAATTTTTAGTTCATCCTTCCCATTAATCTATGCATTGTGTTGTCTATTCTGTGCATATTCCCCATTTCAGGTGCGTATTTTTTCCTTCGACGATTGCTATCAGTTGAGCGCAACCTCTGAACGTTTGCAACTGTCATATGTCAGAGTGCTGAACGTGACGGTAGGTGATTCGTGGAATTTTGACTAGAAAATTGCTGATAGCTGCCAAAACAAAAAAAAAATCGAAAATCACTATGCGTTTAATAGTAACATAGCATAGCAATAATCTTTACTACCTATGTAGTAAAAATCAAAGAAGAGATCATTTGAGTTGTCCCCTTCCTATTTTCGCTGGGATCTACTATGATTATCAATTCTCTCCTTAGAGAAAGCATAATATAATTATAATTAAATAATTTTTCCATTCCTCCTCGTTGCACAAGCTGAGTATATTTTCAACAGAAGTCTGATTGTTTTGAAAGCATAAAACATTAATTATTCTTGGAAGTTGGAGTTCTAAAATTATTAGAGATTATGAAAGTAAAAATAAAGTGCTAAACAGGTTTTCTTAATTTATTTAAATTACGATATGAGAGGGAAAACAAAACGTTTGGGTACGTTCATTTTAGTTGCAAGTGAATGATTAGAATGCAAAGTGGTGCAATAAAAAGAATACAAAAACGATCTCAAAACTCTTTTGTTTTTATTCAAAGTAATCACCACCTGATTGAAAAGTTTCTGAAAAGAGTCAGTGAAGCCATCCAAGGTGATGCCAGGGCAGTTACATTTTTATGTCCTTAACAACCTCAAATCTCTTTCTTTCGAGAGCAGTTTTCGTTTTGGGGAATAGGAAGACGTCCACCAGATTTTTTTTCTTCTTCATTTTAATTCGCCTCGGGAACCTCTTTTATTTTTATTATTATTATTATTTTTTTTTTGATACACTACAGGAACCTCTTTTTTTTACGCCGCGGGAACCCCTCTCTCCCCTCCTCCCCCCATTTTTTTTAATACGCCACGGGAACCTTTTATTATTATTATTATTTCTTTAATGCACTACAGAACCTCTTTTTTTTTTAAAAATACGCCGCGGGAACCCCTTCGCCCCTTTTTTTTTTTTTACTCTGGAGTGGGCCCCCAGAGGAATCTGACCCACCTTTTGGCAACATCAGGTGGGTCAGAGTCTCGAATTGAGACATCACGAGCACTATTGGGACTGGCCCACCTTCCCGTGGTGTGGGCGAGTACCCAGAATTATTATTATTTAATTATTCAGATGAACTGACGTTCAAGGAGTCGTCCTTTACAAAAACACATGTCCACATAGTTCGAAGATAATTGGTTATCGTTTTGAATCATCTCTAAATAAATAAAAAATATAAAAAATTCTTCTTTGGATGAAGTTGTACTGTCATATGGTGTGGGATTTTATGCCCAAGAAATGCAACAAATAACAATAATAAATATCAAGCTCCTGCCCAGCAATTTCCAATTTCAATCGGATCACCTGCCAATTGCATGCCAGCTATCCATGCATGGCAATTCCCCTGAGTTACCTGATGAGTATGCTGCTGAACTGCCTAAGGTTGTCTTCTCTACGAAATATCTCAAGCCGGACATCATTTTACAGTGCTTGAGCGGATTTGACTGGGGATGCCTCTATTCTGAATCGATAGAGGATGCCACTATGGCCTTGTACAAACAATTGAAGTTAATTGTACTCCGTGGTGCATCCTAGACAATTAGGATTTTTAGCAAGTCGAATCGGTGTTTTAATAAGGAAACCAAATTGGCCTTCATCAGGAAGAAGAAGGCCTACCGGAAATGGCAGAAATCTCAACTTTCCTCAGACCTCACTATATTTAAGAAAGAAAGAGCTTACGTCCTAAAAAAGAAAAGACAAGTCCTAAACCAAGCTGTTCTTGATAGGTTGAAGAGGGTAGAAGGATTCTATCACAACAAACAAACCATCATATCATTGATCAAAAGCTTGTCCAGGAATGGGTACAGCGCAACCTCCTGCAGGCAAATTTTCCAGATCCAGATTCCCCTCCCTCACAGGAGGACTGGTTACCTAGGGCACAGATGAATGATATAGAAATAATAAATATCAAGATCCATAGCTACTGTACTAAATATCAATCGGCATAGCTACTGTAGGACCAGACGGTTCCCATTATTCATAGTAAAAATATGCAGCACGTACATTGTTGACCTTCTATTCCACATTTTCAGCCAAATCTTACAATCTGGAAGAGTTCCATCAATTTGGAGATCTTACCATGTCAAGTCCATTCCAAAGATTAAGACACCTAAATCTCCGAAAGATCTGCGACCAATTTCCATCAGTTGCTCTTTACTTAAAATCTTTGAAAAAGCTATTCAGCCAGCATTTGCCCAGCACTGCTTTGGTTACAGCCCCGAGTACCTTCATACCGTTCTGCACAACAGACCAACAACTACAAATCTTCTAGATACCCTCTTCAGAATCCAATAAGCCATCAATAACAAATCCCAGATTGACATCATCTTCCTGAACGTTAAATCGGCATACGATAGAATATACCTACCAGCTCTCTTTACTATTCTGAAGCACTACTTCGGCCTGGCAGATACCTTGCTACAAATCTTGAAGTCCATCCTACTTCTCAGATATCTGTCTGTTACTGTCAACGATTTCCAGGTAACTTTCGACGTCACAAGAGGCATCCCGCAAGGGAGTGTGCTTTCAACAATTCTCTTCGCAGCAGTTTTGGAACCTTTCCTAGCATGTAATCCTAACTTTGTCTCCTATGCTGATGATCTGAAGTTCTACGTGAGTTCAAACCATCCTGATCAGATCCTGGATATTAACCAACAGGCCTCTACACAGATAATGAAACTGGAAAACTGTCTAGCCATAATTGGGTTGCATCTGAACCCTTCCAAATCTGCTCAACTACCGATAACCAAAAAAAGAGTTAAAAATGATGTTCAAATCTTCGTTGTCAGGGAAAGGGTGCAAAGTGTAACTTTCCACACAGACTTAGGCCTCACCTGGGATGTTGGACTCACCTTCCAGCCTCACTTTGTCAGGATGACATAGAAGACATACGCGGCACTTTGGGCAGTGCTTCAGGAGCTCGTTGGTGTTCATCAGCCAGCGCTGCTTTGTCGGTACATCCTGAGGTGCATTACCCCTCTCCCTCTCTACGCATCTGAAATTTGGTCATGCTGCTCCTGCATGACCAAATTTCAAAAAAAAGTACCTCAGTCTGGAATATTGGTTGCTCAGATTGATGAACAGGGTGGTGGGTCACCCTTTTACTATCTCTAGATCCATCCTCCAAGCTAATCTAGGGACCACTCCTTGGAGACTTCTCATTACCACAAGAAACGTACTCATGCTTAGCTCGGCTTATCACAGGCCAATCCATCTGTATCCACGTTATCACAGGCTCCATCTGTATCCACGTTAATCTCTGGCACAATGAAGACAAAAGGTGAACGCCGCGACTCCTAACACACTCTCTCCGGTTTACACTTACAAACATTGATTCCCTTAGGGGCATGTTTCCGGCCAACTGCCTCCAAATCTACAATAAACTAGGCATCAACCCTGATAAGTTCTGCGAGGACAAGCTCTACAGAAAGGAATGCCTCAAGAGCTGTTATCAACTACTGAGCCTGTGATCGCCTGCACCTGGACTTTTTGCTTGCTGCATTTTTATTTTTATTTTTTCTATATATTTGTTTATTTTTTATATTTTTTTTAAATTCAGATATCTATTGCTATAAACTTTGTTTTATTTGAGCGTATGTAAGTTCAATTATGTAAATATCTCGGATCGAGCACGCATGTACTCTTGTACACTGTACACGCAGTTCCTCGGACCTCAGTATGTAAATTTCTCACCCTCCTGGCACACTGCCTTCCCGGAGAAACCCACAGTTTCTTGTGGTTAATAATAATTGGTTAATAATACTACCACAAGTATTATTAACTTGTGGTTAATAATACTTGTGGGTAATAATAATAATAATAATAATAATAATAATAATTTTATCATCCCGTTGAGAAGGTTAATGCGATCATCATTAGTCTCTGGGGAGATCTTCCTGGACTTTTAAAAGTGGTAACGTCTCTCGAATCCACAAAGGAGGTGCAAAAGACGTGATGGCCAACTGACGGAGTTTGACTCAGTGGTAGGTAACATCATGGCGTCTCTCATTAAGGATATAATACAGGACCATCTCGATAGGAACAGTATCCTTAATGGATCACATCGTAGGTTTGTGAACGGGAAGTACTGAGTGACGAATCTAGTTCATTATTATGACCAAGTTGTGAAACATTTGAATACAAGAAACAATTTTGTCATTATTTATCTTGACTTCAGTAAAGATTTTGATACCATTTTTCTTGAAAGGCGTTTATATAAACTTGGACAAATTGGGATTGATGGTAAGAACTTTCGTTGAATCAAGAGCTTCCTAAAAGATAGGAGACAGACAATTGTCTTAAATGGACATGATTCAGGTTACACCAGTGTTGCAAGTGGAGTTCCTCAAAGATCAGTGTTAGAGCCACTTCTCTTTCTTATTTTCATTAATGAGGAGGGCAGAGGAAATTAACAAAGTTTGCCGATGATTAAGAAGAATGTAGGAAGGGTGGTTAACGACCAGAATCACAGGATTTATCCTGTAATTCCAGTCTGTTCCAGCTTATAAAGTAACCGCTCATGGTGTTGTAAACATTATTTTCCCTTTACAACACCATGCTGCGTACCATTTCTATCTAAATGATCCTGAATTCAACCCTTGGTCATTGCCTCCATAATTTTCCCTACTACTGAAGTTAGACTGACTGACAGGTCGGTAATTTCCCACTTCACTCTTTGAAGCGCCCTTATGTATTGGAGATAAATTCAAATTATTATATTAGGGCCACCCGTAATTTCTTACATATACCCTTTTATGTAATAGGTCTGTAAATTGCATGTGTTCTCTGGTCGATTTGCCTATTTTACTGCACGAAAAAAACCCAGTTTCTGGGTGTGGGAAAAATCTTGCTATCTACTCCTGAGACCGATAAACTCAGCCACGGAATGAAAAAAGCCCATTAAAGGTCCGGGCTGGAATCCTGTCGTTACATCGACAGGATTCCAGCCCGGACCTTTTCCACCCGGTGTGGGGAGGACGGTGACGATACCACTGTGCTACCGCGCAGACATTGGAGATACATTGGCACTTTTCCAATCCAACGGAATCACTCCCGAGTCCAGTGATGCTCTCTTAATTAGTTTCAGTGGTTCACTTGCTGCCTCCCTTAAAATTATAGGGTATATGCCATCAACCCCAGGATCCTTACTTGCCTGTAGGCTTGAAAGGTTTTTCATTGAATAATCATGCAAAATTTCAATATTATTAATTACATATTTTTCAACTTCATTCCCAGAATTTCTCATTTGACTTAAAGAGTTTTTCTTCTGTAAATATCGATGCAAATTAGAGTTCATCTGCAACATCATCTGGGGTATCTAATACTGTCCCACGTCCATTACATAAGGGTCTGATCTTGTTTGTCCTCCTCTTCTTTACATTTATACATGTGAAGAATTCCTTGTCCCCACTCTTTGCTCTCTTTGCCAGCGATTTCTCATAATCTGCCTTTGCCAGTCTAACCTTTTCTGCAGCACTATTACAGATCACTTTGTGGCTGTTATAGGCTTCAGTACTTTTTATTGCTCTCTATCTTTTCCATGCCGTCTTTTCTGCTCAAGTAATCTGGCAACTTCATTATTCATCCAACTTGGAATCCTCCTCGTTGAGTACACATGAAATAAAACATGGATATCCTCAGAATAATGCAATATTTTTAATTAGAAAATTATCTACATTATTTTTCTAAATAAAAATAATATAAGAAAAATTCTTCCTTTGTGAAAAATACTTCCCTCGTTAAGGAAAACAGAAAAGTTTGTGTTGGGGTGTCACCATAGTTTTTAACGTTAGCAAACCCAAATGTCAAAATATCTCGTTTCGGTGACTCACGCCAATTAATTTGGAAAGCAGATTTCTGGAAAGACGATAAAAAACAAGAGTAAAATTTAGAAAAAGTAAAAGAGACAATGTAAAATATTTCATTTGATGATATAGGCCATTTTCATACTAAAATACAACTGTAAAAGTTGTGATTTACAGTTATTCTATTGTGATCAGTTCTGTTTGAAATGTTAACATGTTTTTAAAGTAAGAATTAGCCACCTGAAATTTTTTGGATAGTGCAGTGGTTTTTTACTAAATATTTATTTATTATGAGCTATAAAATTGCTTAAATGGCTTTACATTTAGGAATATATTTTAGTTTGTCCAGTCATCATCATCAGCATCAGCCATTTTCAATCCACTGCAAGATGAAGGTCTCTCCAGCAACTTTCCAGTTTCTTCTTTTTTGTGCAATGGAAATCCATTTACGGCCCTCGAAAGGTGTCTTCCAGGTTTTCTTTTAACTCCTCTTGGGTACCGTTCTTTAATTTACTTAATCCATCTGTCATCATGTCTTCAAGCTATATGTCCTGCCCAAGACCATTTTAGTTCTTTAGTTTTGATAACAATGTCCTTTACTTGTGATTGCTACTTAATCCACGTGTTTCTCTTCTTATCCAATAGTCTGATTCCTAATATAATTCATTCCATTATTCGCTGTGTAGTTTTCAGCTTCTCCTCAATTCTTTTGGTGAATGTTCAAGTTTCACTTCCACAAGTCATGGTGAGGAGTATGCATTGGTTCATTTTTTCACGTTTCAGACAAATTGGGATATTGCTCCCCAGTACGTAACTATATTTCCTGAATTATATCCATCCGAAATTTATTCTTCTCTTGACTTCCAGCCATTTGTTATTATTACAGCTAATGACTTGTCCTTCCAGATAAGTATATGAATCCACCTTTTCAATTACTGCTCCTTCAATGATTATATTCCTTTCTGTGGCATACGTCATCATTTCTTCTGCTTTAGCCATATTCATCTTTAGTCAGAAATCCTTACTAACTCTGCATAACTGACTAAGATTTTTCTCTAATTCTTCGGGATCATGGCTTATGATCGCAATATCATCTGCAAATCGTAAATGGTTTAGGTACTTTCCAATCACATTGATTTCTTTTTGCGACCAGTCCACCCTTCTGAAAGCTTCCTCAAGGGCAGTGCAGCAATAAATTCGGAGATATTGTGTCTTCTTGTCGAATTCCTTTCTCGATTTTAAATTTGCTACTGTCTTTGTCTAGTCTAATAAAGGAGGTAGCGTTCTCATATTTTCTTCAAAATCATAATGTATCTGGTGTCTATTCCTTGTCTGTCCTGTGACCGAAACATTGCTTTATGCTGTATGGAGTCAAATGCCTTTTCATAATCCACAAGGTTTGTCCAGTGTTCTGCATTAATTATAGTAATTAAGTCTTACCAATCCAGATTGCTATATGATCAAAAAGCACATAAAATTTAAAAGAAAAATATGGTTTTCTGGTTATACTCAAGGATGGCCACATTATCATCAGAGGGCCATATTATCATCACATTATCATTATTATTATCATCATCTTATTTAGCAGTCGATTTCCGTTATGTCCTTATCCTTTAGATTCTTAAAAAATTCAGTAGAATCCACATTTAAGATGAATCAAACGATCTTCCTCCTCATCTTGCCTGAAATAAGAATGCGTTTGCATAATTACGTCTCCAATCACAGCGAATCTTTTTGGAATGCATGATTAAGTTTATTATTATTTAATTATAGTCACGCCTTGCTGACCACTAGGTTTATGTGTCCTTCTTCATCCCAGAGCAAACAGGAATTATGGGTGTACTCTTACGTGGCCGTCGCGGAGTATAAACAGAAAATTTATTTTTATTTATTATCTTCGTTCTGGCTTGCCTGGCAGTCCGTTTTTGTTGCTGTTTCCATGACAACGGTTTCAAATATCCAGAAGGAAGAGAAGCTGGTAAAAATCCTTAGCAACTCGAATGTAACGCGTTAACAAAACCAAACATTTTTCTTAATATTTGCCACAGACAGCAAAATTCGATTCGGATCGCAGTCATTTGAATTGCTAGATGCGTAAGTTATTTTATCTGCGCTCATTTAGCTGACCAGCACTGCAAGCGTAGCATCATCTTGCCCTTGGGACTGTGTCACTGATCTCCTCCCTTATCTTAGGCTGTTTTCTTGCAGGGTGAAAGATCATTAGCGGAAGTGCACTGTCCTTGCTGCTGCAAATGTAATGATACACTTTAGACGCTGAAAGCGAAGGATGAAAAACACTAAGACACCACGAAGTATGCCCATGAACTAAGCCTCAACCAACTTCTCAGTGTGATGTGGGAAGGGTAGAAGGCTTCCATTTACATCGAATACGGACTCGATTGTCCCTGTAA
The DNA here is from genome assembly GCF_048544385.1 of Mastigoproctus giganteus. NCBI lineage: Eukaryota > Metazoa > Arthropoda > Arachnida > Uropygi > Thelyphonidae > Mastigoproctus > Mastigoproctus giganteus. The sequence goes on from NC_143576.1 coordinate 221,565,343, forward strand.
TTTCCAGTCCATTTCCATTCTCGGTGGTTTTATGTGCGTGGAATGCAACGAAAAGAAACATTAGAAACTGGAAGTTGGAGAATGCATAGTGTTAATTTTGAAATTACCGCCGCAACAACAATATGTCGTCCATCGAGCAAGATATATGCTTCGCACCAGTAGCCCAATGGTTTCTTTGTTATGATATTACAGTACAGGTCCTATCTGCTTAGCATATAACTTGCGATTTTAAGGAACATGCCAAGTGAACATATTGTATTAACCTGCTAATAAGAGAATTATTTCGTGTGCCAAAGAAAGATTACACGAAGAAAGAATACTGAATATTTTTGGTATCATCTTGAACTGTGAATAAATAAACAGTTTAATTAAATTAATCACTTTTGAACCATGTGGTGAAATTAATCAGATGAAACTACAGCACATTACTTAAGTAACTGCTGCTTTTACCATAAGAGAGAGAATGGTCAGTTAGTAATCATTCTTACATTTCTTCTCCCCTTCTGATTTTTGCACAATCTCCAGTGCGGTTGGGCCCTTCTTTTTGTTTTCTTTCATTACCTTGTTTTAATTAATTGGTAACGTTTCGTTTATTTTTTTTTATTTAATTAGCTGGATTATTTTCTTTAGTGGTTCGATTTCATAATTTTAATTTCCATGTTTGCATTTGTTTTGGCTCTGTCGATTCTCTTGGTTGACTCAGAAATTTTCATTTCATATGTTTCATTTTAAAGCCAGTATGAAGAAAGTTTGCTGTATTGAAGTTCGTATTCTCTGTTTGTTCTGTTGCAAATCGTATAGGGGCACCAGTGAAAGTCTGCTACTCTAAAGCAGTTCACAATGGAAATGCTCCTTTTTCGGGGTCAACAAGTATGGGAGCTCTCCTGATTGTTTGATTGCTTTATTCTTTTTATTTTTTCCTATTTATTTGGAGTTTGGCTATTTTCTTATTTGGGGGTCTGCACTTATCCTGAGGGCGAAATTCTGTAGTCTTCTTGCTTAACATGGGCAATAATATCGTTCCAACTTTTCGGAAGGATGAGGGGTCTTTCCCGAGATGAGAGTAAACATCCGTTGTTTATTTTAATATTGAATTTATTTTCTTTGCTTGGTTAATTATTTCTCTCCCTCTGTTGTATGATAAGAGTAGTAGTTATCTAAATACGTTGTGTTGTAGTTTCAACATTATTAATTTCATATGGTTCAAGAGTGATTAATTTAATTGAACTGTTTATGAATTATAGATACGCTTTAATGTTTGATTTTAAATTCAATTCGACTAGGAAGGATTTTTGAAACCCTTAGATTAGACTTAATATCTATAGTACTTAATAACTATAGGTATTAGAACCTATAGTACTTAATATCACGTTGAAGGTTAAGAAAAGACAGAAGATACTTGTTGATATTAGACTTGAATTTCTGTACATTGTAATTTTCAAGAGGACTTAGAAGGTTTGATATTTACCTAATTAATTAATATATAATTGCCCACTTCGCACACTCTCCCTTAAGCTATATTTAATTATCAAAGATAAAGAGACTGGCTCTCATTTCATGATTTTATTACGTGGTTTGCTCTTCCATATAAAAACCCATTTCTCCTACGCCTTCTGTTTAAAAAAAATTTGGTGACTAGTACAAATTCTTTGGCCAGCGTCTAGCATCATTGGTCCTTAGGATATTTTTTGGACATTGCTCATCTTCCAGTGCTGATCATTATCTGTATGGTGAACGCTTGCTACAGTTGGCAAAACAAAACTTGTATTCTGCAGCTGTTTTTCGTAAACGTACAGGGGTTCCCTACACGCGGTTTGTCACAGACGCCATTAGTTTTTTCCGGATTTCTTTGTCAAATCGTGAACATGCATGGGAATTTATGGAGGCCAAGTTAGCCTCCATAAACCTAGATTGAAAGCTTTAGAATTTCTTCCATTCGTAGACACGAATCGAACCTAGACCAAACGAGTGGCAAATGGAGGAATACAGTACCTTCTCAACTACCACGGAGGACTGTTGGACAACACTAGTAACACGAAAGAGGGGGTTTAAGATAGATTTGGTCGCTAGAACTAGTGGCATTGCGAAGCAATGTACGACTATATTCAACAAGAACAAGTTAGTCCCGATGCGAAACAGAATAATTCAACTTCATAATTCACCCTTAAGAGTGAATAGGACGTTGGGAGACTGTTTCTTCCCAGTCTTAACACTAGTTTTGATCGAACCCTTGTATGACAGTAGGTCAAACTGTGTAAGCTATTTTTTCTCAAATTTTTCTTCCGATAACTTGGTGCACGTCTCATTCTGGAGAGCAAAGTATTTTGTATAAATACAAATCTCTATAAGCTGTATCCCTAATACAACACATTCACATTAGAAATCGGCCCCGTAATTCAAAACATAAAAGAGAGAATAAAGGCTGGAAGAGCTGAAATGAAGCGTTGCCTTAATTTGATTATGTATTGTTATTTGTTTTGTGTGAATGAAAAATGCATGGAAAAATTTCCGTTGTTGAGAAAAAGAAAAGCAAACGAAATTGTATATATATTGAGGAATTAGTTCAAAGCTGTGCTGCACATTGAAAAATATTTTCGGTCGCAAGGGCAGAACTAACATAAATGTTTGTCACTTGCCGAAAATGAAGACGTAACTTCAAAATGTAAATTCAAAGTCTTGCATCTCGGGGCTCAAAGAAGTGGTAGTTCCTTCCAGTCGAAGAGCGCGTGTTTGACTTGTGAATGACGTGGTGAGTGTTGTGAATAAATCTTAGAGACGTATGTGGTGCTGAAATAGCGCTGGAGGATGAAAGAAATAAAGTACCAGTCGTAATTCAATTCTTCAAAGAAGTTTCCTTGGTAGGCGGACTTCCATATTAGAAAAATTATGCTAAATGTGGCGTTATTTCTGAATAAGTATTGAAGTGAGAGATATTACTTTCTCTTTATTAGATTTATTGTTTTGTTTCCTCTCAGATGAACCTAAACGAATGAGTTTTCTTGTTTTATGTCAATGTTATTGACTTGAACAATAATTCAAAATTCAGCTTACACTATTAATTACAAACTACTTTGGAAGGTAATGACTCGTTTAAGGTCATAATTGGGTATACACTGAAATAGTTAGCATTAGCAAAAAAATCCTTCCCATTTCGCCCATTCTTTCACTCCAAATGTTTGTCTAGTTCTGCCTTGAATTTATTCAAGCTGTCAACCCCCACAACGACAGATGGAAGTTTGTTGCAGCAGTCAACCACCCGTTGGCTAAAGGCAAATTTCCGCACATCTATTCTACAACTGTCTTTCCTCAATTTGAATTTATGCCCCCTCAGGTGCGGTATCTGAGCAAGAGGAAGAATCCCATCAGCGTTGAGCTTGCCCTGCACCGGGCAGGGCAAGCTCAACGCTGCAATTTACAGAACTTAAGCCTTTCTTCGTGAGAGCAACCCTTTGTTCCATTCACCAATCTCGTTGCCCTTCTCTGTACTCGTTCCAATATCCTTCCTAAAATGACACCTCCAGGTCGAAAACAACTATAGTCTGCTATTGCACAAAGACAGATACATTTTTCAGATATAGCGGAAAGTGGTATTCTTCTCCCCTTCTAAATTCGCTTAAAATACCCAAAATTGTTTCCGAACAACTGTCTGCTGTTTAAAGTTCTTACACATCATTGATAGAATCCAATGCACTGTCCTAATAATCTGCTTGAGATGCTAACGTCTTGTGAATTTGTATCATTACTTTTAAATCTTTGTTTCTTCGTCAATCTGAAGTAGGTAATGGCATCTTTTCCATTAGGCAACTTAGGCTCAGTGCCTAGGGCCTACGAAAAATCAGAAACCCGAAAAAATATATATGACAATGTAGAGGGGCCTCGGAATAAGGAGTACCTAGGGTCTACGAACACCAAACAGCCGACCTGAAATAGGTAATAAGTAAACGTAAGAATTGACAATACCCCAGTCCAGGGCTATGCAATTACCTAGTTGCGTTTTTACTGCTTTTTCTTACACCATCGAAAAATATTTCTTCGTCTTAATGCAATACTGTAGTTACTACGGTAACCATAATAGCATATTATGGTTACTGTTATTGACTATCCCAACTATATACTTTGGCCAAATCGGTAATAAAAAGAGAAATAATAAGGGATTCAGCATTGAATTGTATGGGATTCTATTGGCGATATTGGTTCATGGGGAGAAAGAGCCATTTATAATCTCTCTTTTTCTACCATCAGCGAACTTCCATCATCATTATCTTCCATGACCTTAATGAAAACATAGAAGAATGTTAAAGTCCGCATTTATAGCAATAAATATATAAGTTCTAAAAACAGATTTCAATGGCTCATGTCTGATCGATACGAAATCTCCTTGTGATGGCATTCTGTAATCGCATAAACAAAACTAATCAAAGTACTCACTTCAAGACTAAATTTTGACCAATTACTTTGCTATTTTCTCATTTTTCCTTTGATGTGATGGCTGTAATTTCAATATATGATGCTACCCGGTTGTTTTTATTTTGAAAAAGCATCGAGATATTTCAAAAGATCAATAAAAACGTTTTTAATATTATCTTACACAGTCTGCGCATGTGATTTCGATGAATTTTGCAAAATGGACGCATTTATAATTGCGATGGTCCCTTTTCTCCTCTTACTTTTCCGGACGGTATTGATCGCAATGTTGGGGTCCTGATAAACATTGCCTATCGCCAGCAAACTCCACAGCCAAACTTTGAAGAGGCGGTATTAGCATATGAAACAAGAACGAACGAAACAGCGTCCCTGGGGATGACGGGTGTAGATAATAATTCTTCTCTGTATTGTCTCGCAGTTCACACAAAGCGGAGCTGTAATAAATTCTACTGAGAGCACTCTTAATTTCCAAGTGCTTATTTGCGGGAAGCTAAATACGAGCCATTTCACAGCCTATTCGTTTTATCACGTGCGACTTAATGCTCCCCGAAATAATTATCTCCCCGATTGAATGACGAGGAATTGTTCGGTGTGACAGTGGCAAGTAAGTGGGTGTTGATTCATATCTTTAGTTTTATGAATACCCAAAGAGAACCTTGGTTGGCTTTTATCTCCGCTTAATGGCGTGTAAAAGTGCCGAATGATGGTGGAATGGTGCATAAGAAAACAGATGCTGACATGCCTGCATGTGAAGTGGTACTTATAATGTTATATCTTTATAACTTGCTGGGGGTGGATGTGTTTAATTTACTTTTAATAGCATCGGTACATTTAGAGTATATCATAATGCTAAGCACCAATATTCAAAAATTGCATTATGTAACGACTGGAAATGTTATTAATAGATGCTATTAACAACTCAAATGAAAAAAAGTAGAAGTTATCTACAACTGTAAAGATGTATTTGATGAATCTTCTTCATCATCGACTAGAGGGGGTGCTACCAAGAGGATAGCCGAAGTTCTGTCAACAGTGTAGACATGCTGCTACAGTACCACATGGTGGTTTATCTATTATGTACAGGAATTATGCTGGAGGGGACAAAAAATAATTATTCCATTGTACAAAAGTTAGTTAAGCTACATCTTAAATATTGTATACAGATTCTTGAGAATTATGTACGGGTTCGGAACTTGCACTTCAGGGAGGATAGGAAGTGAAACCGCAGTTTTAAGAATTGCAAAATCTTTATCGAGATTTGACTCAGGTATTTATTAAGGTTTGGGCAGGATTGAGAAATGGTAATACCTCTTTTCTTTTGCAGGTGGATCAAACTAAAGAACATCCACTTAAATTAAGGAATGATATCTGAAACCTACCAGTTTTTCAGAGCTGTGTAAGAAAGGAATAAACAAACATCATTATCTTCGGTAGTGTGTTACAGAAAGAAACTAATCAAAAAGACGGATTACTTGTATAGTGCCCTCTTGAATACAGTTGCACAATTGGTAGAATTGCCGTCCTCCCCACGCCGGTTGGAAAAGATCCCGGTTCGAGTCCCTTCGATGACGTGAGGAATTTTTATGGCCATTTTTCACAACGTGGCTGAGTTAGTCGGCGAGGGTAGCATGGTTTTTTCTCCCGGAAATTCTGGTTTTTCTTCCAAAAAACAGAAAATCGACCTCAGAACATGCAATTTACAAAAGCATACACGGAGCAGTATGGTCCTATTTGCTGATGCTCCTAAAACCCTACAACAACTTGTATAGTCCGGCTGGATCATGGAACCGAGTTGTGCGACCACCACTCATACTCATTTAATTGGGTATACAGTACTATTGCACGTTTTTGGATGTCTTGGAAGCTTTTCCAACAAGTCGACTCGCCCAATAGTCGGTTTTCTTCTTTTGAAATTAATGACAGGGCACGTGTCACGCTGCCATTCCGATGGCTTCGCGTTCTGCTTATTTTCGCTTCGAACTTATAGCCTGTTTGATCATTTGCTTATACATCTCGATGCATTGAAATGCAAATTTTTAGAGAGTTCTGTTAACTCTTGGGATGAGGCAATTTTTTTGACACTTTGTATGGATTTTACTGTGCTTGGACTACAAGGGCCATAAATGCCAGTAATTAGGTTTCTGACACTAAGTGTATTTGACATTGTAGTGAACATTTTTATAATTAATATAATTATTCAAATTTGTTTATTTTCCAATGAACATCCCTTTAAAATTTTTAATCTAGGAGGCTGTAGATATATTCCTTAGGTGATCCTTTTCATTATGTACATAAAAGGTGCATACATTATTTCAACTTGTGTGTTGTGACTCTCATCATTGTAACTTGTATCAAATTATTGGATAAATTTTCCAACCCATTGGTAAAATAAAGGTAAAATATAAGCAAAGAATCTATACTTATAACGAAAAACGAAATGAAATTAAATGAATATTTTCCTCTATTTTAATGTAAAATTTTGATAAACTTAAAATAAAGACAAAAGAAAAAGAAAAGAGTAATCAATAAGCTACTGCAACAAGATCTATAAAAATTAGACCGATGCGCTGAGAAATGGCAGTTGAAGTTTACCATTGACATACCAATGTGTAATACTACACTCAGCGCAGTGGAAAATGAAAATGATCTGGGGGTTATTATTCAGCAGCTTTCTGACAGTGCAGACAGGCTACCCGAACAGCTCATGGTCAGTCGATGATATACAGGAGCTTTGCTAGCAGGGGTAAGGAGGTGATTATTCCTTTGTACAAGACCATGGTTAGGCCGCATCTTGAGTACTGTATACAAGTCCGGTGGCCTGATTTTAGGAAGGTTGTTGACCTGCTGGAACGGGTGCAAAATGCAATGAGATTGGTGAGGGGAACAGAAGGGTGATTAGACACTTGCGAGGAAATCTGAACGTGTAGTGTAAGGCCTTGAATGGATTGAGTGCGCTTAACGTTGATGCTGAAACTACACGCATGAGGAGGACTTAAATTCAAATTGATGAAGGACGGCGGCATGATAGATGTGCGTAATTTTGCCTTCAGCTAGCGGTTGGTTGATTGTTGGAAAACCAACTTCCATCTGTTGTTGTTCTGAAAGTGGGTAGTTTGTTGAATAAATTCAAGAACGAACTAGACAAATTCTTGGAGGGATGGGCGTTGAAGTTTTTTTTTTTCGACTCTGTAAGCTTGCTATCTTGCATCATTTGCCACTATTAATACTAATACAAGATAAAGTAGTCAGTCATAACTATAAATGCCATTTCAATATTTGACCTTGTCATTTTCAATATACATTTTTCATTTATTTTCAATAAACAACCATGCCATTTTCAATATACATTCCTTTGTAATTTATAAGTTTGATTGGCGATTAACTTCCCTGGATCCCCTCAAACAGCGGTGCTTTGTTTTCATCTGTCTGCAGTAGCAAATTTTGCTTTGATTTCTTTTTTTCGTGTCCTTCAGTATCATATACGCACACTCCATATGTGAGCGGGGTAGGCACTCCGAGAATATCCCCCTTCCCTTTTGTTTCATTATATTGGTGCCAGAGTTTATCGGAAAAGAATTGCTTCTAGTATTGATAAACCATTTACACCTATCCGCCCAAACATCTCGTTGAAGCACTTCTTGATTTCCAATATATGTTAAAGTCCTAGTTTTCTTTAAAGTAAATCTCATCATCTACTTTAACTCTGGTTCACTTGCTATCGGAGTACTTTTGTGATCTGTTCATTTTCGGATTAAAGTCAAAGACTTCTTTTCTTCCTTTTCTGACTAAGTTATTTTTCATGTGTTTACTGTCGTTGTGATGTTCACCCGAAATCTACTTGTGCAGATCTTAATATTGCCTCTGCATATCGATTATTTATCACTAGGAAAACTCAAGAATTTTCAATATACACAAAAGATAAAAAAGTAACAGCAACAAAAATCGTCCCAACTTTTTCTAGAGCGAAGTGAATCTTCCAGAAAACTGTCCAGAGATGAACCTACACTAGGATTGTCCCTCGTATAGCGCACGTGGAAAAGCACTACCCAGGGGAAGTGAAAATAGATCATTGGATTTCTGAGAAACAGAAAAAGAGAACTAAAGACCGCGGGATGAAAAGAAAAAAGATAGCATAATGAGAGCAGCGGGAGGACGAGGGAAGGAATAAAGACCATTGAAGGAAGGCTAGGAAAAAATACAATGAATGCACGGCATTTAGGAAATTGCGTTCCTTGGACTTAGTGTAACGAACGTGGCCAACAGTGAAAGGATTGTGCAGCCATCTGTCTTTGCAAGACAATATTACTGTCAGAGACAGGTGTCTTCACTGTGATGGATGTGCGTATAGCACATGGTAGGAAAAAAAAAACAGTAATGTGATATACATAAGAAAGGGATAAACAACTTTTCCGAAATCATGGATATGTTAAGGAATAGAAAAGGCACTTGTTTGAGCCTATTTTAGCATATTAGCGCTTTAACCTTTTTCAGTGTTTGAAATTAATAGTTTTAAAAACATCGCTTACAGATTATGTGCACAGTGTATAAATTTGCATACGTTTCTTGTATTCTAGGATAGGTGTCTTCCAAGGTTGGTTTGTCTCTTTGAAAAGTGGGGAAATAAAAACGAAGAAAGCCCCAGAAGATCACACTGGGATTCTTTCTACTCGGTAGGCTAATTTGATACACATTCGTCTTCCGTGGATACTAGCATTTAATTCTGAAGAATTGAAGTATAAATTCGTTCTTTGCATTTGTTGGTTGCAGCAGAATTTAACAATTTCAAAGAAAAGGGGGACATATCCCTTCGAATTTCTGGTGGTTGGACTTTTATTTATTGGCGAATACAGTGTTTGTCAATTGCTTCGAAACTTTTCTGTTCGGGAAACGAGAAAACTTTTCTTTTACCAGTGTAAAGAAAACACCAACACGTGTGCGCACATAGGTAGGTATGCGCGTGAAAACTGCTAAGAACTAAATGCACGAATTATCAGTCGTAAATTCTACTTGGATTATTTCTATAAAAAGAAAAAATGAAGGCTTTCTTCCATCAAAATTCCTCACTTCATCAAAATTCCTCACTTCATCGATGGGACTCGAAGGCGTGAGGAATTTTGACGGGCCTTTTTCACAACGCGGCTGAGTTAGTCGGTCTTGGGCGGGCAGCATGGTTTTTCCTCCGAAAACTTGGGTTTTTCGTCAGAAAATCGATCTCAGAACACACGCAGTTTACAGACAATGTGGCCTTAGTTTCTGATGCTCCTAAAAATCATACAACAACCTCGCTCGAGATCGACTAAATTTCCTCCTTACGGTATGGGAGGACAATGATCACCATGATCACTGTGTTAACCGCGAGGATGTGCAAAAAATATCGTAAATATTTAAAATTCTTTCTCTTAAAGTGCCTTCAATGATTTCACAAATTTATCCCAGGGGGGGAAAAACCGGAGGGAAGAAGAATACATCTTTTCCCCCGGAAACTTATTTTTGTGGGCGTTGTATTCACTTCAGCCACGTATCTGCTGTATTTATATTTTATTTTAATTTTATCCTTTACTTTTCTTCTTCTTCTTTTTAGGATTTATTCCGTTATTAAAATGGTTCTCCTCAACCTAACATCGATCTATCTTCCCAATCTCCGTCCACCAGTCCTCTTCTATTCATAGCTGCTCCCCCACCCTCTATCCACGTCCTTCTTGGTCTTCCTCTCTTTTTCCTTCTCCACGGCATCCATTCCATGGCTCCTGTGGGCAATCTGTCGTTCTCCATTCTCTTATCCTTTACTACTTTTATTTTTTTAAAAAAAATAAAAGTTTCAGGCTCTATTTGAATCCCATTTTTCCTCTTAATATTTGAATTTTCGCTGAGGCAGCTAGGGACGTGAAGCGTCAACGTATTGTCTACGTTCTGTGTCGATTTGTCGGTTTTGCCAGAAGAAAAATCCGGTTTTCACGAAAAAAAACTATCCAACTCTCACCAAAGAGATTAGTGAGAGTTGGGTAGTTCAAATTTGCAGACAAAATTAGGAATTGTTGGATAAAAAATTCAACAGTTATCACTTGCATGCAAGCCACTGATCACATAAATACGTAATAGCCATATTTAAATATATGTCTCAAATACTGATGAGGGAAAATAATAAGGTAGGTGATGAACATGAATTCAGTCACGAGATTATACAACGATTGTACTTCATCTGAAATTAGAATGGCAATCTAAAGGTTTGGAGCTGTCCAGTCTAGGATTCTAATTTGTGCCACCTTACAGTGTGTTAGTCTTCGAGACATCTGTGATTAATTAAGGACATCCCCAGATGTGATTTCGCCCACTTTCCACTCTGCGCACGTGCCTTGGAAACATTTTGTTTATGATAAAGATAAATTTATTTGCACAGAACTATTGGATTACCTATCCTATAGTTTGGCCCAGGTTTTCTGATTTCTCCGTTTTCTTATGTTTGTGTCAGAGGGATGGAAATTTGTTCATTGTCGCATTGTACTTGTAAATGGTAAGTATACTTTTGCACCTTCATTCCTCGCAAATACATACCAATAATTCTATGTAGTTGGTCACTAACGTACCCCCAATGTACTCAACACTTTTGTTATTCACTTCTACTGCATTCACTTGCCGCCCCTGCCGTCTTGGCAACCATCCAAATTGGACAAATGGACGAAGTTGGCACCTAGCTTCGATTGATCGTGTCACGTGCGACGTCCTCGAACATAAGAACATCTGCTCTCAATTCCAGAGAAGTATGGTGTGTTTTTCTTTTCTCCGCCTCTGGTGGTTTCTAATGACAACGTTGTTTAGCGGTAGTTAAGTGACGGAATAAGGGTCATCCGAGGTGACAACGACAGTACAGTTCGCGTTGCTGATCCATAACATAGAGGCTTTAAAGTGTCGACTTTTAATATACAGCGTTAAAGGGAAACAAACGAGGTGTCACACGTAGTTTGATTAATGAGTCAAATGATATGCTACTGCTGATTCCTCTGTGTTTATCCTTGTGTTGTGGGGCACATCAGTAATGACACATCTTATGAAATGTATAATTTTTATGTTGTAATTGCATTTATATAAGTGGATTAGATCATGTGTTCTTTGTAAAATGTAAGTGGGCTCGATTCATTCATGTACATAGAATATATTTAGCTCATTATTTAGCTTTCAGAGAAAATAGTGTTCATATCTGTGGAGATAAACATCGAGAAACTCCAAGTGTGGGTTCACTTTAGACTCCTTTCATCGATCGCAGAGTCTGGAAACTAAGAACTGTACACACCAGTCCGATTGCAGTTTACAACCAACATAAATACTACACATAAATACTACACAGTACTTTAAATGAGTATAAGATAAACTTAATAAGGAAGTTCTTAAATTTATATTATTAACTGAATTTAAATTGTGCTTCCGAGTAAAAATTAGACGAGGTAAATTTTCTGTTTATATTCTGAAACAGCCATAAAGGGCCAGATGGATGTAGAGGATAGGCATTACAAGAATATTCGCTAAAAATTTATTGAAGTACTTGTAAGCATAAATTGAAATTTAAGCACTTACCGAAAACGTTGATTGATACATTTCATGATATACAACTACATAGGAAGAAAATGAGTAGCTGAGTAATAAATTAAAGGGATACTTAATTTTTACTACTTCGGCGCATTTGGTAAAACCTTGTACATCAACTAAACTATTTTATAACCCATAAAAATCCCTATTGAAGCAATTCATAAAATCAAGAATGAATAGATGGTCTCAATTAATATGTAATAAGACATGCAAGTTCAGCTATCACTGTATATGAACTACTTCCTGTTGGCAACCATCCAGTGTAGTCTATCAGAACTGTAGATGTGCAATAAAACTTCAGTCCCTGCACTTATACGTGATAGATACGCTTTGAAATTGTACTCCAACCGAAGTCAGGCTTGGAGAGCGCATATCTGAAGTACTGACTGATTACGCGCCTAAATCTACTGCTTTCTATTCGTGTCTATAATTTTCCTAGCCTCGTATAGGACCCTGGAGTAAGCTCATGATTAACTTCAGAAAAATAAGAGATAGTTTAGACACCACTTCTCATAGAAAATATTAGAAACCCTATCAAGTTTATACTGACACGAAGAAAAATAAACATTCAAATCAGGGAGTCACACAATATAATCACATATTAACCTTTTTGACTTAACGTCAAATAATCAACCACCAAAACTCGACGGCGAGATGTGTAAAACGCTTGATATAACAGAATTCCAAAAACAAATGGCATCGTTTTTGCATGAGAATCTGTAACTACAGTAAACAAGAGGTTATAAAAATCACTATCAGAATTTGTAAGAAATGATAGGTATCCACTTTCGGAAGTGTAACTGTGGCAGATACAAGATGTTATAAGAAAAGAACAGTGGGGCTTGTAGAACTGTGAGCAGAGGAGTAACTGAAAATGCTGGGTTCCCGCGATATTTTCAAATGGATTCTTCACGTGTCTTTAACACACTGACTTTTTTCAGTTTCTGCGAGGATTAGTCTGAGGGTATGGTAGTTTCATCATTGACTGTGAAGTAGAATCATTAATCTGCTCTCGAGAAATTGCAGGATTTAAAAATACTCTGAGACCAGGTAACTTCAGGTATTCAGTTAACTGTAAGAGCCGGAACTCTGCAGTCACCCTCTTTGTAACCCACTTGTTTCAGACAAAAATCATAAATAGTCTTGAGTGATGTTTTAATATCGTGATTAAACTGCAGATGATCGGAAACAGGCGTGGTGGTATGGTGAATCCCGATTTGTACTCCTTTGTGCAGACTACAGGGCTAGGGGGGAGATCAAGTTGTTGTTGTGGGGGTTTTATGGCGCATAAGCTGCTTTGGCTATAATGCGCCGGGGGGATCAAGATAACAACACTACGAAACGATGGCTTGGTCTGGATTGTTTGGAATTTTCACCGAGGAAGCTAAAGAAGCACCTTGGGAAATAAACTGATTTAATAATAATAATAATAATAATAATAAAGATATGAAGCGTCAGTGTATTGTCTCTGTTCTGTGGTCAGATTATCTGTTTTGGAGGGGAAAAAAATCAGAGTTTCTGGGAGAAAAAAGCTATGCGACCCTCATCGAACACCGATTGCCATTATCGTCATTCCTTCTCTTTCGACTGGTTTCAAATTTTGTGCTCGAACCCAATCGCTATGCTTTTCAGGAGGGCAAGGTAATGAGTCACCACTTCGCTCGTACTGTAGCAACGGGATTTAAAATGATTGTGTTGGGGAGCGATGTTCTCATGGCATGGATTGGGTCCAGTGATATGTCTGAAAGAACGATCAAAGGCTGCCGCTTATTTAAGAAATTTATCAGATCACCTACAGCTTGCAAAGATTCATTCTTACTCTGAAGTAGAGTAAAAATTAACCATTGACAGGAAGACGGCCACTTTCAAGATGATAATGTGACTGTCCATCGGGATAGCCCCATTCTTGAATGAATAGTAAATTCAGCTACCTTTACCGTTTTCTTCCACCCACTTACAGATTTAAGATTTGAGGACGCATGTTGTGCGAACGATTGCCTGCTACCCTAATTATTGAAGGAATAGAGGAATTATTTCTAGAGTAATGGAACTGGAACGGAGAAGATTTTTTTAATTTTAAAATTGCACTTGGTACTACTTGAACCTAATCCAAGTTAAATTAAAGTTGTTATTCAGCAGATGAGTGTTCTGTAACAATTCGGAAATTCTGTTTATAATATTAGTCAACTCATTAGTCATACAGGTTATTGTTAAAATCTTTACGAATTCGGTGACAGAAAAATATGAGTTACAACATTCAGAGAGGTCAATAAATGCAGAAAAAGGATTCATTTAACACGAATATACATTAAGTATTCATGACAACAAGTAACAGTCACTCCGATGAAATTTATGTAACTATTGAATTATATAATAAACCGTGTTTCTAGGGCAAATGCTTTGCAAGTCTTGATCTTTCTACTAGAAGAAAAGTGGGGTTTTTTTTAGAAAACAACTCTGTCTGTGAATTCCTCCTGAACAATTTTTTTCTTTTTCTCTTTTCCTTTTGTTTGTGAAAAATTTGGTCTTCCTTAGCAAGCAGCGTAGAATTCTTTTATACATCATTTATTAGGCACGTTCTCACATTTATATGCATAAGCGCTTGTCTTCACCATATCCATCCGTCTGTTTGTCTGTCCGCGTGTAGCAACTCGACTCTCAGTGGAGGGATTTTCATGGCGTTTTATATTTATTTCTTTTAGAAATATTTGTGGAGACATCCCAAATTTAATTAAAATTGGACAAATAGAAATCCAGCAATTATTATTATTTTTTGTTTGTATGTATAAAAGTATTTTAAACTATTTTAAAGGCCTTTCGCTTAAAAAAAAGATACATCAGCAGTCGCAATGGAGATTGTGAGGAAATCGCAAAGACATCCTAATGGGTTGATTCGAGTGACTATTAGCATTAGCCATACAGTGCAAGAAAGCCACAGGCTTTTGCTGCACGGGACAAAAAAAAAAAAAAAAAAACAGTAGATAAGAAAATGGATAAATCAGCCTTTCTCTCCACACGAAGATAACTGTCCAGGTGACCATTGAATTTCTTCAAACTGTTAGCATCAAGTGCCAGTCTCTCGTGGGTAGTAGCACAGTTGGTAGAATCGCTGTCCTCCCCACACCTGGTGGAAAAGAACTCAGTTCGAGTCCCGTCGATGACGTGAGGAATTTTTATGAGCCTTTTTCGCAACGTGGTTCAGTTAGTCGGTCTCAGGCGAGGGTAGAATGGGTTTTTAGTCCAGAAATCGACTTCAGAATACACGAATTACAGACAATATACACGGAGCAATATGGCCTTAATCGCCAATGCTCCTACAACAACAACTGCCATAGGAAGCAACTTGTTCCAGTTGGAACAACTCGCTGGCTGAAACTAAACTTTCTGCAATCTAGTCTAAACCCTTTCCCCTCTAATTTGAATTTTTGGTCCCTCCTGAAATTCTTCGTGACAGGGAAAATTCCGCCTTCATTCATTTTAGTAATCCCCCCCCTCCCGCTCAGAGCATCACGAACCTCAATCAGGTCCCCTCTAAGGTTCCCAAGTTCTGTAGCCCACATAATCAAACTCCTTCCTCGTGAGTTCGTTCCTTTGCCGATCTCACCATGGTAAATGCAGTCTTTGAACCTTTTCAAGAAGCTCAATGTAATTTTTCAAATGAGATCTTCATACTTGGACACAGTGTTCCAAATGCTGTCTTACAATTGCCTTGTTTAGTGGGATTATGACCTCCCTATCTCTACAGGATATTGTTCGATATATCATGATAAGCTGGGGATTTGTCAGAGGAATGACGGCTAAGTTTTGGTGCAGAAAAATGCAAACTCTTGCACTTTTGAAACAGCAACTCAAAAATACCTTATACACTTAGTGGGGTTGAATTAAAAACCATAGAGGAAGAAAGAGATCTGGAAGCTAAGATACGGGCAGATATGAAGTTTTCTGGGCAATGTAAACAGGCGCCCAGGAAAGGCCAAGAATGGCCAGAAAAGTGGCAGCAATGTTTAATGCATCAAATTGCAAAATCTTCAACTTGTGAAATAGCAACCTCAAAATAACTTGTACACTTAGTGGGGTTAAATTAAAAACAGTATGGGGAAAGGGGGATCTAGGAGTTACGATATGGGCAGATATGAAATTTTCTGAGCAGTGTAAACAGGCGGCGATGAAAACCATGCTGTCCTCTCAATGATTTATTAAACAGGCTCCTCTAGAGATGAAGAGGTCATAATCTCATTGTACAAGACATTTTAAAGACTACACTTGGAATACTGTGTCCAAGTATGGAGACTTTATCTAAAAAAATGATGTTGAACTTCTTGAAGGGTCCAAAGAAAGTCAACTCGCATGGAACAACAAACAAGAACTGTGGAGATGTGTACAAACATTGCTTTGAACCATTAAGCTATCCTCGGTGGTATTTGCAAAATCCCTTGGCCCATCTTTGATCAAATGAACAGTCTCTGCGTAATGAATTCCTTCTACCTATAAGTGCGGGCCGCACTGTTAAAATAATCCCCCCCCTCGCTCCCAGAGCCTTGCAGAGACCCTCAAGTCTTGACATAATCCACAAGGCATTCAGCATATAATCCCTCCTAATCATATCTGGGCAGAATTGCAGAATGCATACGCATTCTTGCGTAACTCGTGACATTTTTTTCATCATGGTCCTATCCAACCAATCACCAGGACGTGTTCGTTTAATATCGTCAGTCCCTAAATGAAAAATAATGCTCTCTTTACCCCTCTTAAAATCTGGCAGTCTGTTGATAACATCGTCAGTTATTGCTCCTAGTAAACAACTGTGCTGTTTCTATTTCACCTTTCACAGTAGAATCTCCCAATAAGAATAAATCTACTTCAACTAGAGGCAGTATACACTTGATTATGCTATCCTGGTATCCGAAACAGAGATGAATGGCAGATCACGAGATACTCGAGTACCTTATACGAGCTCCCAGTTACATTTCTTTGTAGGGCAAGCAGCCGTTTCTTGAGTGACTAAATTTCTTCTCGAATGCACCAGGTTTTAATATGAGATCTGTATACTCCTGACATCGGTTGCAAAGAAAATAATTATCAGAAAGGCCCCAGGCATTTCCGTCTGAGCCGATTTCCTTGGATGTATATTGAAAATGGATTCTGTATGAAACATAATTTAGGTAAAATTTGAACTTAGGAACAATCAAAAAATTTAAATTTAGGATATATTACAGAATTTACATTAATAAAAAGCGTTAAAAAAATAAATTTTTTTAACAAAACGTTATCCACTAGTGAAGTTAAAATTAAGCTACCAAAGTATTAGTATGTGAAGTGTAAAATGATGCAAGAAAGCAAGCTTAAAAAGCATCAGCCAAAAAAAACCAAAAAACTCCCTATATCACCTATCCATCCCCTCCAATAATTTGGTATCTAGTTCTTCCTTGCATTTAGTCAAATTATCCACTTCCACACCAACAGATGGAAGTTTGTTACAACAATCGACTACCCATTGGGTTAGGGCAAACTTTCATGCAACTTTCCTACAACCATCCTTTCTCAATTTGAATTTAAGATTCCTCACATATGTGGTCTGAGAAAGAGGGAGAATGCCATTGGACTTCTCCAACCCATTCAAAGCCTTAAGCACTTCGATTCAGGTCACCACGCAGGTGCCTAATCTTCAGACGCTGCAATTTGCAGAACTGAAGCCTTACTTCTTAAGTTCACCAGTTTCCTTCACTAATCTCGTGGCTCTTCTCCAAACCTGTTCCAGCAGATCTACACTCTTCCTAAAATGAGGCGTCCAGACCTGTATGCAGTACTTAAGATGAGGCCTAACCATTACTGAGATAACACCTCCTTATCCCTACTAGCAAAGTTCCTGTATGCCATAGACAAAACCCCATGAGTTATCCTTGTAGCCTGTGTGCACTACTCAGAGAACTTTTCAAGATCTTATTGCTATATCTTTCCTTGATTATTGTCATCAACTACTCTGACAACCTTTGTATTATCTGCAAACTTATATATTAAGCCTGATGTACTTAGATCAATATCATTAAAAATGTAAAATACAACAATGGGCCCAGCACTGAGCGCTGGATGACTCCACTAATAATAGTAGCCCACGAAGAGCAGTGTATATCAATAACCACTCTGTCATCTCCCACTCACCCACTTCTTTATTCGTAGCAATAACTTGCTCTAAATGGCAAACTGCTCCAATTTGTACAGTAGTCTTTTATATGCAACAATATCAAAAGCTTTCCAGAAATCCAAGCATATGATATCGAAATTATTTTTTGCATCCAGTTCCTTTGTTACTTCATCGTATTATCCAATCAGATTAATCAGACAAGATTTTCCCTTAACAGACCCATGCTGTGACTGAAGTATAACTGCCTTCATCTCTGGATGATCCTACAATACGTTTTTGACCAGTGATTCTATGGGAATGAAATTTAGAATTTGCTGTTGGTAACATCATCAGTTGGTTACACTGCATAGAATTTAAAAATTGTCTGAGACCACTGTATACTGAGTGGACAGAAATCATGGGACACCTACTAAGTAATGGGTAGGCCCACCTTTCGCCCGGATAACGGCAGTCACACGGCAAGGAATTGAGTACACTAGTTCACGAAAGCGTTCCCCAGGTATTTCCATCCATGCTGGCTGCACCGCTGTCCATAATTCCGTCTCATTCCTGGGTGGAGGATCCAAAGCTCGAACGGGCCATTCTACAGCATCCCAAAGATGCTCCACAGGCTTCATGTCCGATGAACAGGGTGGCCATTACATGGCAGTAAAATCTGCGGAATGCTCTTCGAACCATGTTCTCCTCACCACGGCTCTGTGGGGAGGCGCATTATCCTGCTGGAAGAGTCAATTGCCCTGTGGGTGGCCAATGACCATGAAGGGATGTAAATGGTCTTCAAGGATGGACATGTAACTTGGACTGTTCAGAGATGCATCTAGACGTACCAGAGGTCCCAACGTGTGCCACTTGAACAGGCCCCAGACCATTATTGACTGTCCACCTGTCTGAACAGTTCCTTGTTGACATGACCGGTGCATAGCTTCGTGCGGTTTCTGCCAGATACGCACCCTCCTGTCCACTCAAAATAACTGGAAACCGGACTCATCGAACCAAGAGACCCGTCTCCAATCATCCAAGGTCCAGTACCGATGTTCTTTCGCCCAGTTGAGGCGTAGAGTCCTGTGTCGTGGTGTTAGCAATGGGACTCTGGTGGGTCGGCGGCTCCCATAACCTATTGCTGCTAATGATTGCCTGATGGTCTTGGTAGAGACGTTTCTGGCACCTCCCTCGTTGAAGTCGGCGATGATTTGTGCCACTGTCGCTCTTCAGTTGGCTGAAACGCCAGACAAACGTCGACGGCCACGTTCAATCACCACCTTTCTCCGCCCACAGCGCTGTCCACGATGAGATGTTATTCCGGAAATGGCGTATTCCCGATACACTCTTGATACTGTCGAACGGGGATAATGCAATTTCTGTACCACCTCCGTGATTAAGTGACCCATACGTCGGGCACTCACTGTCATCTTTCAAAGTCGGTTAACTCACGACGTTTATCCATACTGACATCGAATTACCGTCTACCTGAATGTAGTGATCACTACCTCTTAGAATGTTTTTTTACTTGCAGACTCTTTATGGCAGAAGAATCTCTGCGGATAATTGTTTCTCTATACCATGCTGCTGTAGAAAACAGTCATCCAATAAATCCAATTTTGTAAATTATATTTCAGTAATTTTGTAAATATTACACTGTTAAATTACATTTTAATTCTATTGTAATGTAAAATTTACAATGTAAACTGTAAACTGGTCACCCATGCACTAGAAAAACAAACAACCCATAATTTTCAATCAATATCTGGCAAGTTAAATTACCAGAAAGAATTTTAATTAGCATAAGTACTTTTGAAAAGTTAAGAATTTAATTTACAAAACATTGTAGAAATTAATTGACGAAATTAGTGAAGTATAATTTACAAAATTACTAAAATTAAATTTAAAAGGAATTTTGAACAAAACTTTTGTCTGCCAATTAGCAGATCTTAATCCCCATTAATTAATTTGCCAGAGCCACCTTAAAACGTGTCTACTCTCTTCAACTACCTACACTAAAAAGTTTATTTGGAGAACTCCGATAAGTATCGGGCCATCAATGCTCTGTGTCGTAATGCAAGGTCAGTACAACAGTGATTTGAAGAGTACTCGACATCTTCAGCCCAGAGCCCAGATCTGAATTCAGTTGAATAGTTTTGTATGTTTAGAAACTACAACAATTATTAGCAAGAACAAGAGAGCCTAGTTCAAGCAGAAACTGGTCGCAGCCTTTCTTGTATGTGCTAGTTCATGCAGAGAACTGTCGCACCATATTGGTGGAATGAAAGAAGATACTCGTCTCCACATACTAAATCTTGTATAAAGTGTCCCCATGGGATTACCGATGTTATTACAGCTCATGGGGGTCATTTCTTTTGTTTTTAATTACATTTCTTTTTTCATCTTGTCACTCAGTACATGCTGGAGGATAGTATAGATTAAAGTTAAAAGAAATTGTCGTAATTGTATTCCCTTCAGCCGATTTCAGCATCCATAACAGGCTGATTAATGTAGTTCGAGTCCTGTCGATGACGGGAAGAATTTCTATGGGCTTTTTTCACAACGTGGCTGAGTTTTTGTCGGTCTCATCTATTCATGGTTTTTTTCTCCCGGAAACTTGGAACCACATAACACACGCAATTTAGATGATATACTGATGATATATACCCTTAGCAATATGTCCTTAGTCGCTGATGCTCCTACAACAACAACAACAACAACAACAACAATAACAGACTCGAAAAAAAAATGTTGGGGCTGTTTTCTTTTTCTTTTTTCCCCTATTCCAAGCTGCAGTTTCAGCTGGAACAACAAAAGGCAGTGCAAAATGAGGAATCAACATCGATATAAAAGAACAAAGGCCATCTTGTGAAAAGAATTATATTTCTGTCTATTTGACAGTTTCTTGCATGCGAAGGGAATTGGCAAATATAAAATAGAACGGTGTTGTTCATGTAGGCTTATATCTGGTGCAGTGCAGTCGAATGATTTTAATGCATCATCACTGGAGTACTGACTTATTATGTTATTCACAGGTCAGCGAATTTAGCTTTTTTGTGTGTCTTAAGAGCATACTGAAATGGGTAAATACAACGTGGGTGTTTTTTTTTTTCAGGAGAACGTTGAAAAGCTCTGGATATTTAGCGGTCCCCAAGAGACTGGAGAAAATGGTGAATCTCTTCTTTTTCCATTGCTATTTTCCATCTATTCATGGTCTTCCAAATATACCTGAAATATTCATTCTAAAGGCTCCTGCATACAGATTTCTATTTTTAGAAAGGAATGTTATCTCTTCTTGATAAATTGTTACGAAGCAAAGAAGAAGGAGAAGAAGAAAAACTGTACATATAAAAATATAGTCAATATGCTGATCCAATAGTACTCGTACTTCCTCATCAGTTTGCACTAAGTTTTAACTTAAAACAATAATTCCTCTATATTTTTTTAAAGAAACACTAACATTACCACATAAAATATGTGAGTGTGCAAAATTCTGCATAATGCTGGAAATCTGTGGGTTGCGTTTTTTAACTAAGTTGGGTAAAGTTTGGGAAGCAAAGAAATTTAAATTTCAATGTATTCCAACTTGTTTATTCTAAGAACATTTAAAATTCTAGTAGCCTCACACTAAGCCTCCAACAGTGTGAAGAGTGCGGCTGAAAGCAGTGGCATCTTGGATGTAGATAAGTTAGCTAGATAGCAGAGCGGATAGGAAGTTAGAAGACGCAAATAAATACTCTTCTACCCGACTTCGCATTGGAACTCTGTAAGATTCTTTTTTCAATGATTACGACCCTTTTTTAATCAGCCATTCTCTCTGTGAAAAATGTGTGCGTTTTTTCACACTTTTTTATTTATTAGTTTTATCAAATGATAAACTGACTGCTGGAGGAAAAGTAGTTATTCCTGTAAGTATAGCTGCATTCTACATTTCTGTAAGGTTGTAGTCAGAACCAGAACTTCATGTTATTCTCGCGTTGTTTTGAAATTTTTATCAATTAAGAACTCTTATTGGTCCAAAAACAATTAATCAAAAGGTACTAAATCCAACTATGGGGAATAAGAATATAAATTAAATTAAATAATCTTTATTTATATATTCCCCGCATAGTCCATATAGAGGAAACTGCAAATTTCGCATCAAGGAAATTAAAGGCAGGGAATTAACAATTGTATATTGATTACTTATAAATTGAGTTGAGTGTGGTAGATGATCTCTGATTATTCTAATTTCATCTCTGATTGTGGTAGATGATCTCTGATTATTTCTAATTTCATCTCTGATTGTGGTAGTTTAACAATATTGTGTTTTTAAGTAGGTTTAAAAATTGTTTTTTAATTCGAAGTTTAATTTTAAAAAATATTGGTGCGTTTTTGAGATACTTTGACCTAGAGTTAAACAATGTCGATATGATTACGGGTCGGCCTTTTTTTTTTCTGACAATAACGAATCCTCAATTGCCCGAAGGCCAAGACTCGCAGCAACAAAACATATATAGGATTCCCCAGGGAGATAGGTCGTGGCCCTCGTCCCCTACATATCCTTAGGAACTTAAGAGTTGTTTTGTGCTGGAGTACTCTTTGTCCTGATTATTCAGGCAGTACATAGTTTTGGTAAAGCGACTCAGAGCAACAGTACCAAAACTAAAACGAAAGGTCACGGTACCAAAAGTATGAATATTTTAACTGTACTGTGGTTCAGAGGATCTACTAAACTTTATTTTCCCTTTTCTTACAATATTGAAATTCAGTTATTTGCGAAACTCTTTACTTGTGTTTTGAGTAATATCTATTAGCTCTGCAATTTCTATTCATCCAGTTTAGATAATACCCACCCTGACCGAATGGAATTTGAATTTCCTGAATTGGAATACAGTTTTAGATCAAACTGGAACAATTTAGACCCTCATGTTGCACGAAATTGCAACTTGGACTTAAGAGTGCCTCTCTGGTGAAATGATTTTGATGAAATTTGATATTGGAGATCCTTAGCAAAATTTATGGAGTTTGGTATTAATCACCATAAATCAGTCTGCTGACTCACCTCTTTATTGATAATCAGATTTCTTTTCTTTTCCTGGGAAAATGCCTATGTTCCACATGGTTTATAAAAATAAGTGCTGATTTTTAAAATTGGAAATCGTGTTTATTATTAATTTTTGTGGGAATGATTCTATGGAATTACCAGATCACGCTTAAGCTTCCTTAGACGAGTATATTGTGAAAAGATGATCTTAGTTAAGAATATCCCAAACTCAGTCGCGTGTAATCATAATGCAGTATATCCATATAGAATTTCCCATTTTACATCTAGAAACCAAGTTCAAATAAGAGGACTTGATCATTATCAAACCAACATTACATGTTTACAGCTGTTATAAATTTGAATATTATTAGGATTGTTGGAACGTTTAGTTGGTAGGACTGAAAAACAGTATTCGACGAAATTTTGGAAACAGTTTTCGAAAGTTAGCTTTTACAATCAGAAAAAAAATATCCCCAGACTTCTTTCAAAAATAGTCATCTTCTATATTTTAATAATAATGTTTAGAAACTTGATAGCTTCCATTATTACATCCTTGAGGAATATGTTTTTCTGAAAGTAATGTTTTCCAAATTTATATGAAGTATTTTTAATACGATGTCATTGAGATTGATTATTTAATATTAATCAGGTCATTTTTGTACATTAACCGATTTGTTGCTGTATGTGGTGAAGAAGAGAAAAGAGCATCTTGGAAATGTATAGAAAAGAGAGCCAGACTCAGCATGGATCTAAGTTGAAAAGAGACTTTTTTTTCCAATAAGCCCATGGCTTTTCTTAACAAAAAATCCCACTGAGCTATTTATTGGCTTTTTTGGCTTTCAAGTAGAGATGGCATTTACTTAGTATATATGCGATTAGGACATAGAAAAATACCTTAAAGTTTTTTATTTTATTATACATTATTAGCTGATAAGAAGAAAAATATATTTGAATTAGTGAGTGTTTAAGGAATATAGTATAATTATAACAGAGGTCCAAAACATCCTCATTTTTAGAAAGTTTTGATATTGTGTTGTAAACCTGATGGATAAATTATCCAGGAGTTACTTTGAACATATTTTTAAGATGAAATAAAAAAACAGTGGACTATAATTATTCGATACTCATTGATTACCAAATCAGCAATAAAGTCTCCACTTTATTTAATATTGTTGACGCCTTCTGATAAGGTTTTCCTCATTTAGTAATTGAAATCTGTGAAGGTGAAAATTCCGTTCATGACTCCTCATTCACACTGCTAGACTTGTATTGAGCTGTACATACATTGAGTAAACAGAAATCAGAGGGTAGCACAAACTGGATAGGGGAAGTCAAACGGCGAGGCATTGAGTCCACTAGTTCACGAAAGCGTTCCACAGGTATTTCCATCCATGCTTGCTGTAGCGCTCTCCATAATTCCGTGGCATTCCTGGGTGGAGGATCCAAAGCTCGAACGGATCTTTCCACATCATCCCAAATATGCTTCACAGGGTTCGTGTCCGGTGAACGGGGGTGGCTATTCCATTGTGGTAATATCTGCAGAATGCTCTTCGAACCATGTTCTTGTCACCACGTCTCTGTGGAGAGTCACTGTAAGATGTAGATCTTACAAATTAAAATAGAAAAAATTTTTTTTGCTAAAATAAATCCAGGAAGGCGATGGAAAGTGACAATTAGCATCAATGCCCGAGTATTAAGTTAAAGATAGTAAATATTAAGATTGAATATTTAAGTTGAATGTAATAGAAGTTAAAGTTGGAAGAACACTGGATTTAGTAATGGACAGTTTTAGGCATGTCAATTAAAATAGTGGATTAAAGGTAAACAAGTAATTTAAATAATACAAGAGAACAAACAGAGGCAGCGCAATGACTAGAGAAGGGGTGTCATTTGAGAACAGGCATGAAAGGGTTGATGAGGGCAAGAACAATAGGACCGTGAAATGGGATTATGAAGCGTCTCTTTTGATTTGGGCCACCGTTAGGAAGTAAACAGGAATTTAGTGGACGTCCAGTGTTCGCATCAAAAAGAAACGTCGTCAGGGTGACTGATATTTGGGTAGTTGGCCATATTTAGCAGAGAAAGTGTGAAAACGAAAATAATTGGAGGTTACCGGCAAACATGAAAGGGCCATACTGCCGTGTGAAAAAAAAAATAATAAGAAATTTCTAGAGAAGGATTGGTTTGTGTGCTAGGGAGACAGCTGGGGTGAGTTGTTTTAGCAAATAGGAAGGAATGGAAAATTAAACAGTATGAAAATTGGTTGCGAGTCCTGGGAAGGCGTTCCAAACTTGAGAAAGAAAAGAAACAGTTCGAAAGGAGAGGGAATTGTGGTCGAGAGAGTTCTGAAGATACGTGGGAGAGAGTGGATTGGAGTTTTTTTTTTTTTTTTTTTTTCAGTGCGGGGGACAGAGTCAGATAGGAGAGCTTAGTAATGTAGGCCCTTGTAAAGAGTCTGAAGGAAAACTCGCGAAGGAACTGCTCATGGGTTCTAGTTCCGAACGCAGAGAATGAGACAAGTATGTACACCTGTGAATATATCGTCTACACAAGAAGGTGCGTCATGTCAAGAGTGCCCAAGAAGTGAACGAAAGCCTGTCAGCCTCGAAGGAAAACCGGAGTGCCCCCAATAGTCAATGCATGCCTGTCAGCCTTGAAGGAAAACTGGAGTGCTCAGAAGTGAACATATGCCTGTCCTCCACTAAGGAAAGCAAAGTACACACGAAAGGGAAAGAAAACGTCTGCCACGAAGAAAGCCTTAGCGCAAGGGAATTGTAAGTAGCGGCCATTCCGGAACGTAAGTCTGTTCCTGTTTTTTTTTTTTTTTATTGAATCCTAAACTCAAGGACTCATAACCTAGCTCTGTAAGGAATTGAGTGATAGTCCTTTAAAAAAAAAAAGAACATTCCTGTTGTATTAAGCAAGTTAGTTACTAAGGTTAAGACAATTTGTTATGAATGTTAATGATTATGAAATAACGTAAGGATGGTACAGGGATAATAAAAAGAAAGTAATAGTATAAAGGAATGAATAAAGAAATTATATTTATAGGGGTAGTATTGTAAGGATATGTTAACCTATATCATTAATTTAGGCCAGGTGCCAACACATGATAACATACCAGTTAGATGTAAAGAGAAAGAAATTTTATTAATACAGAAACCTCATGAGTAAAGAGGAATGACTAAGATGGTAACGTTTCTCTCACCTCCATCGTTGAGGTCGGCGGTGATTTGTGCCACTGTCGCTCTTCGGTTGGCTGAAACAATGCGAGAAAGACGTCGACGGCCACGTTCATCCACCACCTTTCTCCGCCCACACAACGCTGTCCACGATGAGATACTATTCCAGGAAATGGGGATAGTGCAATTTCTATACCACCTCCGCGATAGAGTGACCCATGCTTCGGGCACCCACTATCATCCCTCTTTCAAGGTCAGTTAACTCACGACGTTTATCCATACTAACATTACCGTCTACGTGAATGCAGTGATGCTGTGTACCTATATACCTGGCAAGCGGTGAGTTCACCCATTAGCGATTGGGTGACAACCTCGCGTTGCCCAAGAACCAGGTATCCCATAATTTCTGTCCTTTCTGTGTAGTTCTGCTTAAAACTCTGGTGAGAATTTCTTGTTTTTTATGTAGCGTTAACATTGACAAGTAAATGTAATGTGAAAGGAAAACTGCACGAACAGAGATCAGAATTCAGTAATTGCGAATCAACAAAATCCTTTTAGTCAGATGAAATCGAAAATCTGTCTTCTATATGATACTCCAATCATATAGAAGACACGTATTTCAATTGTTCACATGTTTATTGGAGTTCACTGTGTAGGCTATTCTTGATTCTGGAAGAAATATTTATTGGTAAATTAACTGGAAGAAATTAAATTTATGAAAAAAAATTAAAATTCTGATCGAGTTATTTAGGAAATAACTCGTTACGTCCCACATCCTTGAATACAACAGACGCAACCTCCGTTTCTTTTTAGAAAATTTATTGATAATAAAAATGCTGTTAATCCTCCAGCTTTAGCTCTCCAAGTAAAATTTTTCGCAGTATAATTTACTTCCCCTAAACTTAAGTTTAATTAGGTGTACAGAGTAAAGAAACAGAAATCCATCGGTCTGCTTTCATCGCTTGATGCTATGCAATTAATTGGTTGGTTATTGGGATAAAGAAGTATTCCACAGAGTGAAACTTTAATTTGTGAGTTGCAAATTAATTCCTGGACCAGGTTTCTACGCAGACTTCGTGTTGGTTTCTGCGTTTAAACTTGATTCAGGCATTAGCACTTTGAAAGTTTCGAGTAAACTAAATAATGGGATTATATATTTTTCCTTTTGAGGGTAGCACAAAGCATAAGGCACGCTTAAATTGCGCAAGGAAGTTGCTTGCAGACTGCATATAAGAAAATTTTCTTTCGGCTTTAAAGGGTTCAAGATTAATATTATAATGGCTAAATGATGCGAGGAAGAGGTTTCTTTCTTTGCATCTTCAAAAAAAAAAAAAAAGAGCAAAATTCTGTCACTCGTACCTTCCTTCTCCACCAAAAAATGGATATTCGCTTTTAACCTTATCATACTTTCCACCTCGACCACTATGGCAGATAGTTTATTCCAATAATCTACAACACACTCTCCGAAAGTAAACGTCATAAGATTCAGTCTTTTGTTCTCAAAATTCAAGCTTCTCGTTCTTCTCTCTTCTACGAATGAAATGTTTCTTCCTCGTTCATTTTTCTGATTTTCTTCGGGGCCTTGTATACTTTTGTAATCCCATCCCACAAAAGATGTGTAGTGCCAAGCTATGCTTTCCGCACTTTCTAAGTCGTTCTTCATATTGAAATCGATTAGCACCTGTCACCAATCGGATACCCTTCTTTTAACCCTTTCTAGAAGTTCTGTACCTTTCATCAAGCGTGGCCACCAAACCTGAACACAATATTCCAAGTATGGTTTTGTCATTCTTGTGTAAACGGACAAAGACATCTTTTTCCGTATTTGCAAAGGTCCAATATAATACCATACAACACAACATGTGCCTTCTGAGCCACTTAAACTGGTGTTCAAAGAAAGTGCATCACCTAGAAATTTCACATTTCTAACCCTTTTTCGCGATGGTATATTTCATTAATGACTAGCATCACAAACAGAAATATAAACAAAAGATATTTATTAATAGTTTTAACAGGTTTTAATAATTTTAATAGTTATAATAGTTTTAACAGGTGCTCTCAGAATATTCCAAAATGAGGATTTGCAACCTTTATACAATAGATTTGGTAAACACGACAATTATGGCTGAAATGTTATCAGAAGCCTTCAATTTGCTTCAGTTTATCATTTTAAAGGGAAAACAAAATGAAAAGTTCACCAGGTGCAAACTAATATTTAGTTGAACCGCCTCTGGCCCTGGTGACAGCAGCACACCGTCGAGGCATTGACAAGATCAATTTCTGAAAATAATCAACTGATAGTTCGTGGTTCCAAACACGAATTATAGCTTCCTTAAGTTCACGAAGGGCCTTTGGTTTCTTTCTGGCAACTGCAGATTCCACACGATGCCAACACTTCTCTATGGGATTCTTTTTTTTTTTTTTTTTTTTTTGGTAGTTGTTGGCGCATCGGCTTTTGTGGCCATAGTGCACCTCCCAAGGTTTTTGCAGTACTTTGATCCAAGCCCGAGGCGGGATTCGAACCCGCGACCTTTGGGTTGCCAGGCAGGCACCTTACCCACCTGGCTAGCCCGGTCGGCCTATGGGATTCAGGTCCGGACTGTTTCCTGGTCAACTGACAGTTGTAATGGATCGTTCTTCCAACCATTTTTTCACCTGTAACAAATGTAAACACATTACTCTCGAACCTCCAATGCAGAAATGAAGCTAAAGTAACTACACAAGAGCCTACTTACACTTTTCGTCCGATGACAAGGAGCAGAGTCGTCCTGAAAGATGAAGTACCTTGGCAGGTTGAAATGGTCTCTAATGGTTGGCAGCAATTTTCCTTTAATGTAAATGCCAATGGATACCTGGCAATTTGCCAGGTATCCATTGGCATTTACAGAACCTTTTATAAACTTCAGGTGACCTACTCCGCGATACGAAATGCACCTCCATATCATTTGGCTGGTAAGGGAATTTCACTGTAGATAACATACAGTCTGGATGGTATCCTTTACCATGTATTGCTTAGTGATCTCCATACTGATGTTTTTCTTGGCGCAGTACAACTTTAGTCGTTTTTGCGCCAATAAAATCAAAATCAAACCATACTGATGATAATTTGGCTACTGAACACGTAAGATTTAGTTATAAAAGAATAAATTGGAATAAATTTTAGAATTCTCTAAAGATTTCTTTTGAAGACAATATTTTCAAATAAATAGATTGACTGCTGCTGAATTTGCATTTAATGTACAAAATAGCGTGTATAAAGCTTTACTCTTGACATCTAAAAGAAAAAGAGAGATTAAAAAGTGTGTCCCATGGTGGTCCAATGCTTTCATGGTTTTAAGAAGGGAGGTTTTCTCCCTTAGGAAGAAATTTCCAAAGTGTAGAAGTAGAGATTCTACTGAGTCATTAATTTTCAAGGAATTATATAGAATTAAAAGGAGACAGTATCATAAAGAGATATATGAACATAAATTGGCTCCATGGAAGAATTTTATATTTGCAATAGGGAATACAGGTCCTGGGGACTTTTATATAAACTGTCTAGAGACAAATTACATATTAATAATGTGATCAATACAGTTAAGACAGATAATGGGGAAACTTGCGATTGGTTGTCAACTGTTAAGAAAGTCACTGATGAGTTGTTTGTTTGTGATACTGTAGATGATGATACTGATGAGTAAAAGAGAATTAGGTTACAAAATTCTTGTTATGTTGTAGATAATGATATACAATTGTTTACGAAGAGTGAATTACTGATGATATGTTTAAAATTAAATGTAAATAAAACTCCAGGTATGGACTTGATAGAGAATAACTGTATAATTGAGATGATTGAACGTTACCCTGAGATTTTAGTGGTTATGTACAATAAGTGTTTATTGGAAGGGTGTTTTCCAGGGTTCTGGAAAATGGCCCTTATTTGTTATTTGTTAGACCCAGAGACTTATTTGTTAGACTTATTTGAGTACTTGTTTGTTAAATTTAAACTGGAATTTCCATGTCAATATGAATTTAGGAAAGACCTCTCAACTGAAGATGCTATAAATTCTTTAGTTGATTATTATCGTAAGCAATCAGAAAGTAAATATGTACTAGCATTATTTGTAGACTTTGAAAGGGCTTTTGACAAGGTGTGGCATGAGAGCATTTTATGCTCACTGAGGGGAATAAACTGCCCTCATTTACTGTATAAAACTCTAAGACGTTACTTAAATGGAAGGAGAATTCAAGTTTGCTCACAACATTTGAAATATGGTAGGGCTATTAATCGGGGCTGTCCACAAGGTTCAGTGCTTTGTCCGATGTTTTGGAATATGATGCTAAACCAGTGGTTGGAGATAGAGATTCCACATTGTAAACGAGTTGCTGATGCTGATGATTTGGTTATATGTGTTGAGGGTAAATCTAGGGTCATATTAGAACAAATGATGGGAGAGTTAGTACAAGATTTAATTAAGTGGGTATCTTTAAACACACTTAAGATTTAGGATACCAAGACAGTCATGATATTGCTAAAAGGCAAATTGGATTATGGAAAGCCACTTAAGTTAAAAATTAATGGGAAACAAATTCCTTTAAAATCACAAGTCAAATATTTAGGTATTTTACTTGATGACAAGTTAAAATTTTTCCATACCTTGATTATATTAGTAGTAAGATTAAGAAATTTAAATCGGCAGTTATTAGAGTTACCAAAACTGAATGGTGCCTTGGGAAAACGGCATTAGGTTTATATTATAAGGCGGTATTTCTTCCTATTTCTTCCATATGCAGCATCTGTATGGTTTAGGCGTATTAACAATGTTAAGTTTAGACAAAAATATTATATTTACAGAGGGTAATGACGTTGACTTCAATTAGAGCACGCAAGACCGTGTCAACAAATGCTTTACAGGTTATAGGAGTGGTACTGCCATTAGATATAGTAGTTGTTTATAGAGCATTTTGTTATTTATTGAGGAAAAAGAAAAGGGTTAGTTTTTTTGGGTATAAATGGGTATTCAGTTAAACGTTAAAAAAGAAAGAAAAAAAATGATTATTATAAAGTTATTGGAAATATGGCAACGTCGATGGGAAACAAGTGCTACTGGAGAAGTTAGTAGAATTTTTATTTCCAGTGTGAAATTTAATTATAATATTAAAGATAAGAAGTAGTTTTATCCACATATGGAGACATCATTTGTAATGACTGGACATGGGTCACTAAATCAAAAATTGTTTTATTTTAGGTTAGTAGACCAACCTTATTGTACATGTTCACTGCCTGAGACGTGGGATCATGTCATGTTTGATTGTCCCATTTATGATGACTATAGGAGGAATTTAATGCTCGCTATACCACACCTTGTTAGAGGGCACGAGAGTAAGTGCTTAGATAATTAGAATGCTTTTCAGGCCTTTCAAAATTTTGCTAGGTCGATGTTTAGGAAAAGGAGGGCTTTGTCTCTAGTTACTTACAGTTCATAAATGCTGTGCACTTTCTTTTTTTCTTTTTATTTATTTATTATCTCTCTTCCTGTTTTGGCATAACCAAAGCAAGCAGAGATAGGAGGATTTTTTTCAGTTTAAATTCTGATTTATTAATTAATTTATTTTTATTTTATTTATTTATTTATGGTGACTAATAAGTCACCAGATCGCAGGATGCTGGCACCAGGCATTTTAATTTATTGTCTGGCGGGATTGCCCTGTATTTATTCTCAAGTGGTGGCAGAGTTTTTTTTTTGCTGGCACTTAGGTATGGGCAGCCTAAGTGCGGGTAGACCCAGGTCCAGCTCTACTTGTCAGGGATGGTCACCAGGAATTAGCTGCCCAGGTGTTGGCTGCTTCACGATGGCAAAGCAGCCTGAATACAGCACACACACACACACATACTAACATGTACACTACATAACATATATTCAGGCCTCTACACCTTGCACAGAAAGCTGCCTCACTTGATAACTAGCCTTCTAACAATTCACCTTAACCTTCATATCTAAAAGACACTCTCTTCCCTCTGTAAGTTGACAAAACCAGAACTGGTTAGGTACCCTCTGACTGAAAACAACGTGGTACCCACGGTCTTAACAACCCAACCATGCATGACTTCCTAACCATCCTATAGGGTAGGATTTGCTAATCCAGCATACGTTGGGTAGAATTCGTTACCACCAACAGAAAGATTCCCTCACCTGGGCATTTGCCCAGGTAAAACTGCTAACCCAGCTTGCTGGGTATGACTCCAAGGCTGCATAACTTAAGCAGACCAATGACGACCAACCCCCGGCAATCATGCCGGGCGACTTTCTCTCCCTCTTCCTGGGGCTTCTCCCACAGCTAATCCTCCGCCTGGTGGAACAACTCCAGCTCCACTGAACGTATAGCTGCTACCTTCACTACAGCAGCTATTTTTTTCTACTTCACCCCTCCCTTCTTGATTGTCTCCTCCCTTCTTCATTTCAATTTATTTATTTTATTTATTTATTATTTCATTTTATTTTATTTATTTATTATTTTATTTTAATTTATTTATTATTTTACTTGGTCTCTTTCCAGGAAGCTCAGGCTATCCTGACGGAGACCAGCCAGAGAATTATGGGTAGCCTGGCTACCTCCTAGCAGTGTGTGTGTGTGTGTGTGTGTGTGTGTGTGTGTGTGTGTGTGTGTGTGTGTGTGTGTGGGTTCCCACCAGGGGCCCTTACGGCCAAAAGCCAGGATGCACAACAGAATCCAACACAATACTTCATATACAACACACAACACTTTCTTGCTTTCACAGTGATACTGCTTGTTTGGCTCCACAGAGTTCATATGGCGCAGATGTGGGAAACCACTGGAGGTACCTTTCCCCCTAGCACTATGCATACTATGCCTCTTAACAGCATATCAGGAGTTTTAGTACGTTATTACCACTTAATTTTCTGTTTTCAGAGCGGGAGTGTTAGTGTGTGTGGATATATGTAAACCTCAAAAACAGTAGATGAGTAGTGTTTTTCAACTTCGATCTCTGTTTTAAGAGCGCGCATGTGTGTGTGTGTGTGTGTGTGTGTGACCTCAAAATTAGTAGATCAAGAATGATAATGCATTTATGAAATGTATTGTGAAAGTTCTAACAATTTCTTACTGACCTTAGTAAACTAATGAATTTATGCGTAAGATGGACAAAAAGAGGAGGTCATCTCCTGATTGTCTTCTGGCCGTAAGGGTTATTGCACAATAAAAATTATTAATTTTCAGAAAAGTTCACGTTTAGTGAGGCTTTATTACACGATGATGCACAGACTTATTCAGAAAACAGTTTATTTGGAATGAAGCTTCAGTATTTCAAAAGAAAGCAATCCTCATTCAGTTTATCTTATAATTTGCAAGTTGGACTGTCATTGAAGGGATCACGATTCTACGTGAAAGTCCACTGACTGAGAACTTCGTGTGCGGTATTTAATTCCCAGAAAATGAAACTCCGTCTGAAAGACTTATTAGAGATCAGGAGACCGAATTAACCTTTCTCCATTTAGTTGAGGCAACCACGATAAAAGCTGTGCAAAGCCATCATCTATTCAAATGCCATCAAGTAACACTTGAACCTTTAACCTTTCTTCGTACGAGTTTCTGAATTTAACTGTTGTCATAATAAACAGCTTAAAATTGAATGTACCAATAAATATCACTGTGTCTCTTGCGGTAGACACATGAGACACATATTCACACATAGAGCCAAGCATGGTGTTACATACTTATCGCTTGGAGAGTTTCACACTGCGACAGAACAACGACAGATATGGCCACTCCCATGAGGAGTAGGATTATCATGAGATCTATTGCTTCTGAGTACCATTCTTAACCGTGTCTTAACAGAAATTTAAGTTTCCAAAAGGATTAAAATAACAGCTTTCTGTACTGATGAAGGGGAAGTAAAATATTGCGTTTGACTAGAAATTTCTGCTGTGCTCATAATGTGAGAGGAGATGCGAAAAGTTTGGTATCAGAGGACTAATAAATCATATCAGAACTGTGTGCGTCTATGATTAAATTCTCTGTTAGCCTTTATTTCTAAATTGTACTTATCGGGTTTGCTCTTCTGTTCATTAAATGAATGAATCATATGCTTCTACATGACTACAGATTTCTATTTTACGAAAACCCCAAACACGAAACATATTAGCATCTGTACAACTGTGCGTAGTAAATGGTACTAGATACTGAAGAATAGAAGGTAGAAATGGTAAATGAGGAAGAGGAGTAATTGGTTCTGAGAGTTCCAAATTGGACAGTTAATGGTTGCTAACTGGCTTCAACACGTCTTAGGACTGGACTTCTAGAGAATGTGGGGAAATTCATATGTCACTTCAGAAGAATCGTGCCCAGGAAAGTATCTATAGAAAACACATGCAACAGAAACAGCGTCTATGAGACAGAATGAAAGATTTTGTAAGAGAGGAAAGAGAGAGTAAGAGAATTTCCGTGTTGCATCCCTTTAGATACTTCTGTGCCTTTTATGCTGTCATCCTGGTCTTCAACCCTGTCACCAAATTTTCCTTAGTATTTCACTAAAAACAACCAAGTTTATCAAGTCCAGATAGGTTACCACTACTTCAGATCTGTCTTCGAATGCAGTAATGATATGGCTGGTTGTCATTATCACACTGTCCAAACCAAATTAGCATTTATTCATAATTGCATCATTCATTGGAAATACAGTGGTCAGTTAATATCACATATTTCTATTAGTTACATTTACTGCATTTGTAAAATTACAGGATACACTTTAGATTTAAATTATATCAAATAAACTTGGTTGTTTTTAGTGTTTTAAGCTATCTACGCCTGAGACCGACTAACTCAGCCACGGAGTGAAAAAAGGCCATTAAAGTTCCTGGCATCATCGACGAGATTCGAACCTGGGCCTTTTCCACCCGGGGGGGGGGGGAAGGACGGTGACAATACCACTGTGCTACCGCGTAGTGGAACGATTGCCAGTAAAGATGGAACAGAGACGCTTAACTTTCACTGTGAAGATGCTCACGGGAAAGATTTCTGTCCCCAACATCTGGGGGTGATCCGCTGGAGAGTGCCTCCTCTTGCCCTGAGAGAAAAGCTACAGTTGTGCTCGACCCATGGGAGACTGCACATGTCTGAAACGTTCCTTCCAACTCTAATGTTAACGATGGTACAATCGCTGGACGTTGATCTGCACCGGTTTGCACGTGATTTTCTCCCTACCCAGTAGGGTGACGAATATGAACTGAAAAACTCTGTGAACTTTGAAAAAACTCGATCTCTGCCATTGTATTTTGTGAACCACGAATCTAGATGTATGGAAAACTGGTTCACTTGACTTCTGCTCATGGATTTATTTATTAATTTTGTTATTTTTCATTATCATTATTTATCTTATCTTATTTTAGTGTACCATGTGAAAACACTAGCAGCATGTCCTGATGGATACATTGTATCGTGTCCTTACTTACAATAAAGATTAATTTATTTATGATTTTTTTTTCTCTTAACTCTTCGGTTGAATTTTTTAAATCAGTTTCATGTGAACCTGAATCTGTGGCAGTTGTAAGTGGAGTATTGCCATCAGACTGGATTATTTCATTGCAATTTGTTTTTGGTGAGATGTTTTGTATATTTTATTTCGAGAAAACTTGTTTTCATGTAAATCAATGTAGAAAGTCGTATTGGAGTATTGCTGTCTGTTGTATCTGTTTGGTAATAAATGAATTTATATGTCCGACCTGCACCTTTCAAGAATGTATATAAAAGCAGCTGCGTTCACTCCAGAAATAAGCAGATCAACGAAATATAATAGCAGCTCGCTTCCAAAGTGGAGTTAATATAGGAATGTAATTACTTATTTGCAATCAATCTGTTGCTGACACTACAGCAAATCTACAACATCTTAGATCAACGGTGGTTGACGTAATCACTGAACCAAAACGTCAGCGTGCCCACTAATGCCGTCGGATAGATATTGTCAGAAAGAGGTCGGAGGGCACTCAGAAAAGTTATACTTCTATTTCAACAGTCTTCATTTAATACTGTCAACGAGAGGTTCAAGCAGACCACAGGAACTCATATTACTGCAAGGGAGATAGGTAGAGAGCTGCAGAATTCAAACCAGACATCACAGTACGAAATACACAACTGGTTGCACAAACTATCGTAATTTATTCCTGATTGTTTTGTGTTAGTCTGGTGATGCCCAGAGAACGTTATTTATCAGATTGTGCTGTCCTAACTCTGAAGTTTGCCGAAGGTCCTGTCACCGTCTCTAGAATTCTCATAGCTTGGGCTTGGACCGTTGATCGTCGTTTTGGAACAATGAGTGCCATACGGTAGTAGTGCCATAGAAGTAAGAAGTAAGAAGGAGAAGAAGAGGTCAGAATGTGGGGAACAGTAGTTGGGAGAGGACCAATAAGGAAAGCAGCCCACTCTAAATTAGGCGAAAGTAGGGGATGGAGAAGGGAGTTGAAAGTCACAGGAGCAGGTGCTCCTGTGTGAGTGCTTCGTTGTGCTGAATATCCTGCATTCTGAGGGGTGCTAGCATGAATCCTATCCTTGTTGGGTTAGTAGGGCAACTTGCCTTTGAAATCCTGCTTGCATTATCCTACCCCAGTCGGGGTTCGCAGGGGTGGCACGTTATTCTGTTCTGCCCTGAGTTCCGCAAGTTCAGCTCTTCTAGAATTAAATACAACCTGGGTGTAGCGTGTTAAGGCTAGGTATGTGGCTTCTTCTTGAAGTAAAGTTATTATTAATATTATTATTATCAATTATTTCTCTGTTGAAGACTTCTAATAGTGAAGACTTCTAATACTGACTTATAATTTCTCTCTTGGCATAAGCACATTGCAAATATTTCTTCCTCTGCATCTAAAAACTGGGTTTTCTCTTTCACTCTCGGCGTTACTTTTTTGTATAGTTATTCAATTTTTACAAATATGAAATCCTCCGTACCATGGAACATTGTTCCCACATCTGACGCGGTGCCCCCATAACCTCTCAGGCTTCTAGAATCCAATTAAAAGAGGGCAGTTAGGATAATTAATAACCCATCTCTTACAAACTCTCTCCACTCTGTCTCATAGTCTCCCTCTTTCTGCTGCGTGCCTTTTCTATAGATTCTTCCATGTGCACTCCTCTTCTGAATTGGCTTCTATAATTTCCTCCTCTCTTCCACACCAATCTGCACGCGTGCCACAACCAGTCAGCATCATTTCACTATCTCCAACTTCAAACTCAGGAACCAACTTTTCTTCTTCCCCATTTACCCCTTCAACTTTCGTTATCTGGAATCACCTCCCTTCTCATGTATTTTCTGAAGAAATACAATGTACAGAAATACAAGTCTAATGTCAACAAGCATGGGCTAAATACTACAGGTTTAATACCATTCGTATTTGGGGTTTTCATTTAAAAAATACTGCATTTATGTTATTGGAAATTGATTTGGAGTCTATCGACGAGGCTACAGGATATAATTGAGGTCAAAGGTGGGCCGATACGTAATTAAAACATGGCAATGTTTGGTTACTTTTGGCAATATGGTGTTAAAACTTGTGGATTGAGAAAAAATTCAAACATCATTACGAAGGTATTATTTAGCCTTTAATTTTTCGAATCTAATCCGTTTACATTTTGTTTTCTTGATATATGTTTCAATACAGTTTATATTGTCAAATATTCTGACTTCTAAAGTAGAAGTAATAGCAATGGGAAATACTTTCTAGAATTAAAATGTTTCCTTTTCTATAACTATATCCCTATGCTGCCACCCTCTCTTAGTGCATGGAAGAGATTTGATGATCAGTTCCCTCTAAAGTCTAAAATTCTTGAAGCCAAGTCGATAAGATTTGTACAGTACTAACTGCCGTAGTTGATTTGGACGCAGCTGTCACGTTTAATTTAATGTCGTCAGTGCCGACGGCAACTAGAAAGGAATGAAGATTGTCCAATAGTGAATGGGATAGAGCAAGATTAGCTACATGCAAGCAACACCTGAGCTACAGCATTTGAAAGCCTGCTAGGGAAGGTGTTGAAGTGTGTAACTCTGATGCCAGACACGCCATGTTTCACAGAGAAAGGCTACAGAACAGTATTTTATAGGCAATTGCATTTCTCGTGATTCTGTAAGGTACTCTGTAGTTCTGCGTTTATTTGTAGTCCAAATAAAATTTTGGACTTCATCAACAGCATCTAAAAATCTTTGAAACGAGTAGTCTTTGGGGGAAAGGCATAACAGAATTGTTTATTAAGGTAATAAACTATAATTTCTGAGACGCAGCTACATTCCTTTTTCTCAGAACGTGTATGTGTGTCTAAATACGTGTAACGTACGCAGACATGCCCTCATTATTATTAGAGTGGTTATGGTTGCTTTTTTCACATCCTACTGGAAGATGTTTTCGAATCCATTTAATGGATCTTCTAAAGTCGTAGCTGAGTTAGTCAGCATGAAGGTTGCATGGTTTTTCACTTCCAGAAAGGGTGGTTTTTCATCCGGCAGGACAAGAAAATCAACTGCAATAGAATATACCGGATTCACAGGCATGGTATTTTAACATGCATACTAAATTCATACGCAATTCAAGCGAACTAGACAATGTACTTTACGAAATTATTTCGAAGTCATTTAATAATCAGCGAAATCTGCAAATAAAAAATAGAAGTAAAATAAAAGTAAAGATAAAATTTTTTTGAGGTAAAGTAAGATAAAACACGTAAAAGCTCAATAAAACAAATGGTGTTTTTTCTTTGCTTTTACCTCATGCAATTTTATCCTTTTTTTATGTGTAAATATACATTTTTATTTTTACAGTTATTTTCCTTCTGTGTTTCCAGTTTTAGTTGGTTGAAGACATTAAAGAAAATTTTGATGTCGTTCGTTCTCAATCCACATTTCTTTCGCTCTACTGTATAACAGTAATATACACTGCCCTACCATTAATATCCGGATATCCCCCTCCATAGATGGGGAAACAGGTCCTATTCATGCAATACGTCACAGAACCTGCTATAAATATGCACACTGGGCTTCGAACAGACAATTGCAAAAGTCGGCATGCAAGATGACACGTTCAACAGAAATGATCACCTCAACAAATGCTAGACGTCAATTAGCATGGTGTAAGGAGCGCGAATCTTGGACTGTAGAGCAGTGGAAAACAGTCCTATGGACAGATGAATCGAAGTTCTCACTCTACCAGTCTGATTGCCGTTTCTGGGGTTAGTGAATGCCCCATGCGAACAGTTCCTTCCTGATTTTCTCCTCCCAAGAATGAAGTTTGGTGGAGGCAATGTAATGGTAAGGGGATCCTTTCATGGTTTGGCTTGGGCCCATTAGTCGTTATCGTCAAAACCACGATTGCTGTGCAATACCAGGACAACCCGGACAATTATGCACTTCCAACATTATGTCAATACTTCGGGGAAGGCCTGTATCAGGAAGAACGCGCCATGTCATACTGCTCTGGTCGTAACAGAGTGGGGCTTGAGGACATGGGTGTGGAAAAGTTGGATTGGCCAGCCCAGAATACTGAACTGAACCCTATCGAGCATCTTTGGGATGTATTGATCGTCTGGTACGTGCACATCGAGATCGCCCAAAGAACAAGGCCGAATTGGTGGCTCCGTTGAAGGCCGAGTGGAGGAACATATCATGTGACATTTATAAAAAGCTGGTTGAGAGTATGCGGCGAAGATTGAAGGCCGTAATAAAAGCAAAAGGTTAAAAGGTTTCAGCACAAAATGTTAAATGACACAATAAAAGCTCTCTCTTTTTTTTTGTCTGAAGGCAGGTGTCTGGAAATTAATGGTAGGGCAGTATAGTTCAGCACTTCACTACGAATTTAAGTCGTTTTTCAATAAAACGTTCTGTAGCTTCATAGAAACATTTGGATAAAACGACAAAAAATTGTATTCTTTCTGATATTGCAATTCTTATTCAAACTAAATTTAAACCTGTAATTGATTATTTATTATTATCCGGAATTAGAAATTTTTTGAGGGATAGTTTGAAATCTCTCTCTCTCTCTCTCTCTCTCTCTCTCTCTCTCTCTCTCTCTCTATACTAGCACAGTTAATAGGATCGCCGCTTCCCTACACGGGGTGGAAAAGATCTGAGTTAGTATTAGTATTAGTAACGGCCACATGGTGCAAGAAAGCCTATGGCTTATGCTGCACCAGCCAAAAAATAAATAATAAATAATAAATAAATAAATAAATAAAAAAAAAAAAATAAATAATAATAATTAATTTAAAAAAAAAAAGGAAATTAAACCTATCATCCTATGCGCTTCCCTTACCCGAAAGTACTATCCAGATGACCTTTGAATTTCCCCAAACTGTCGGCCTCTACCACCCATGAAGGCAACTTATTCCAGTAATTTATAACTCGCTGGCTAAAATAAAACTTCCTGCAGTCCAATCTAAACATTTCCCCCCGTAACTTGAATTTATGTCCCCTAGTTCTAGCATCATTTATAATCTTGAAAATTTTGTCCTCATTCATTTTACTGATGCCTCTCAGAGCCTTAAACACCTCAATCAAATCTCCTCTAAGGTGTCTAGTTTCCAAACTCTGCAACCCACATATTCGAAGTCTTTCTTCATAAGGACGCCCTTTTGCCGATCTCACCAGGCGAGTTACCCTTCTTTGCACCCTTTCAAGAAGCTCGATGTCTTTCTTTAGGTGCGGTCTCCATACTTGAACACAGTATTCCAAGTGTGGTCTAACATAAGCCTTATATAATGGGATTATCACGTCCCTATCTCTACTTGCAAAAGTTCGATAGATCATCGATAGGACACCATGGGCCTTCCTTGCAACTTGTTTACAATGCTCAGAGAATTTCATGTCTGACCGTATCGTAACACCCAAGTCCCTTTCCTCCAGTACTGGGTTTAGTTGAACTCCACCAAGTGAATAAGTTTTTTTGGGATTACTGTTTCCCAGGTGTAATACCTTACACTTTGTTGGATTAAAGCACAGCTGCCATTTTTCTGACCATTCCTGAAGTCTATCTAGGTCTCTCTGAAGAAGCTCAGCTTGACAGTGATCATTAACTACTCTACGAATTTTAACATCATCTGCAAATTTAGACATCACGCCCTCTATCCCTTCATCAATGTCGTTTATGAAAATTAAAAACAACGGTAGTCCTAATACTGATCCTTGGAGAACCCCACTTCTTACATCAATCCAGTTCGAATCCCGTCGACGACAGGAAGAATTTTTATGGGTCTTTTTCACAACGTGGCTGAGTTAGTCCGTCTCAAGCGAGGGTAGCATGGTTTTTTTCTCCCTGAAACTCGGGTTTTACGTCAAGCAAACAGAAAATCGACCTCAGAACATACGAGATTTACAGAAAATATACACGGACCAACATGGTCTTAATCTCCGATGCTCTTAAAACCCAACACAAGGAAAAGGATTCCGTCACCAACAAGATATATCTCCCATCCTTTTAGAATAAGAGACCCTCTTATGGGTTTTTTACATCGTGGTTGAACTATTCGGTCTCAGAAGAGACTTACATGGTTTTCTTCCGAAAACTCCACTTTATATTTTGTAAAACAAGTAAGCTGATCAGGCCTTTTGCAGATGGCTTTAGTTGCAAATTCCAAACAACAACAATAAGAACAGGTGGTAATACGAAAGTAATCCTCCTGTAATGTTCGTTCTATTTTTTTTATCGATTTCCCAGCCATACAGTTGTCCAAGTAATCCTTTAGCTGTAACAAACTGGATCACACTGTGCGAGATAGACTGGACTTTCCTGTAGCTGTAAGCCCCATCTGCCGCCATTATAATCTTGAATTAGTAGGACTTTTAGAGTCCCATCCGTGGTATCGTGTAATTTATATTAAGGTACCAGATATATTTTTCACATTTGACTGTCTCTTAATTATTACTGGAAAATTCTTCATGAAAACAATTGAATACACAATTTTATTCTCAGGATTTTCTATGAATGAAAAATGTTATTCTGTTATAACTCCATCTTGCCGTTTACCCAATCCCATGTTGTTCCATTTCATTTTGTAATTTCTTTTTGAGCAGGTATATATTGCACTATCATTCATCATTATGTCAATGTTACATGTTCCAATGTATGATTCGGTGATATCTGGAGACCCAATTATCACACTCGGCCTTCATCCTAAGCCTTCCACGCAACTGTTTTCGCCCATGGTTTTTCTCCACGAACCTTCGATTTTTCATCCAGAAAACAGAAAATCGACCACAGAATACGCAATTTACAGACAGTATACACGGAGCAATATGGCCTTAGTTGCTGATGCTCCTAAAACTACTATAACAACAACAATAGCACTGTTGTCAAAAGGGGCAATCTCGAGCTTGCATGTTTTACAGTTTTCTTCCTAATCCTCATAGTAGAGGAATGAATGGAACTCTCTCTGTACCTCCACCTTCGAAACAATTTGTGCTAGTAACTGAAATTTGGTAAGCTATTTTAAATACACACATACTAGATTAAAATGGACACAACGTACACACTGTCGCTGAAGAAATTGAGAAAAAGAAAGGTCTTTGGGGAAGATTTGTCAGTAATATAGAATAAGCCCAATGTGATTTCCATAGTTCGCGTGACGTGATCAAATATTGAAATCATCAGCAGCACGCAGTGCATCAGAGAAATGTTAAACCTTTTATTCAGCGGGTTACGCAGTTTCTCTAGTGAAGAGAATTGCACTGATGCATTTCACCCTGATCTCATGTCCGCATCTGTCCTACACGGCATCATTCCTGTACCTCTTCTTACTGTTCTCTTTTTATATACAGAACTTTAGCGAAACAGTTTTAGCATTTTTTCGTATAAAAAATAAACCTGTGCTACAGTGGAATGTATTCGGTAAGGTATGAGGAGATTTACCAAGATCATCGATTGGAGCAGTAGAGGAAAAGTAAGATGCTGATAAGTCAGCTTTATCTTTAGATGAGGGTACAAGAGAGCCATCAGGATGTAACTGAAGTGGAAATGCGGATGGCAGAGGTTGAACCTAATAGCTTTATAAAACAAAAGCCATAAATTTTGTTTATATATACTGTAATTGTTCTGGAAACTGTTTTTTTTTTCTGTTGATCTTTTGTTTGTTCGTAGTGAATTTGATTTCTTAAACAATGTTTGTCTTCGTGACTTCCTGGAAGGGTTATTGCGATGTATTTAATTTTATTCTTATGTTGTTTTTATACCTACCGTAAGAATCATATTAAGGATAACTTACTATGTTTTACATGGTTTACGTTTGTTCTTGGTCTTTTTTGGTATGGGAGGCAACTTTAACATAATCTAGAG
The DNA here is from genome assembly GCF_048544385.1 of Mastigoproctus giganteus. Classification (NCBI taxonomy): domain Eukaryota; kingdom Metazoa; phylum Arthropoda; class Arachnida; order Uropygi; family Thelyphonidae; genus Mastigoproctus; species Mastigoproctus giganteus. Next base: position 221,608,978 of record NC_143576.1, read on the forward strand.
TAACTGGAGGATTTTACAGGTGTGATCGAGTTGCCCACAGTTTTTTTTATGTAAGTTTCGATTTTTTGTTAGCTTTCGTTCATTGACTTTATATTTTATTCAGTGATTCAAATACTAGTGTTGCAGTGCTTTTAGAATATTTCTGAGTTCTTTAATATCACTTTGTACGGGCGATAAATTCTGGATGTTTCCGGAACAGAATCATTCTTCTTTTATTTTCTGATGGGTCCCTTCTCACTGAGAAGGAAACCCTGTAAAGATTTCCTTAACAACTTTTCTTCCAAGTTATTCGCCATTCTCAGATGATGATGGGCGGTTCTTAACTTCATTTGGAATACATTTCATTAATCTTAAATAATAGAGTTGTTGGTATTGTAAGATTTTCCTAGTTTCAAGGGCTCACTTCTGTTCTCATTGTCCCAACTGCCCCATCAATGTTTTGCTCTCCCCGTCTATAGACCTCCAATATCGGCCAAGATTTACCAATTCAGCCACGGTTTGAATAAAGTCTAAAAACGTTTCTCTCATTTCGAAGGGAATCATGACTTATGTCGGTGGGTCGGTGACTGGGATACAAAGCGAAGCCCTTTACACACTGTGTAGGATAACGACTGACTAGCTGGCTGGTCAGATTGATTACAGCTGAGGAGTGGTGTGACCATAGTTACGACCGATTCACCCTAATGACAGCAATTAAATTTTATTCAATTTTTCTTACTCATTCCATTTATAAAATTAGACAGGTCTCTTTAAATTTCACTGATAAACATATGAAAACCATTAATAGTTAACGACACATCCAATAAGTTTTAATACCCAATTAGCTTGTCGTTATTAATAGCAGAAGTAATTGTATTGAGGAGAATAGTCGGCACATGGATTACGTCTTATAAAAGACTGACGCTTCTAATTGTGCTTGTTCACCACTACTAAGCCTGTACGAGATGGCTGTATTTTTTAGAATATTCGTAATTTGAATATGAAATATAAACATTTAATAATTACAGTTTTCTATTTTTATTTTTCGTTTTTAAAAGTGCTAGCCAGGCTCACATGATTAAAATGAACGCACTTCTCGACTATTAAATAAATCAAATTTGCTTTTATTCTTCTACCGCTGCATAGAAGCAACCCTCGTGGATAGCACAGTGCATGAAGGTATCATCCTCCTCACCAGGGTGGAAAAGGCCTGGGTTCGAATTCCCTCAATTACGCGAGGAATATTTATGGGATTTTCACAGACACGGTCTCAAGCGAAAGTCGCATGGTTTTCTTTTTATCATCCGGAAACTCGGGTTTCCTTCAGCAAACAGGTAAATCGACTAATAAGAGATGCAATTACAGACAACATATATATATGTTGCAATATGGTCTAAGTTGCTGATGTGCCTAAAACCCTACAATAAGAACATAAGATTAGAGCTCACGAGATAGAGACTTCAAGAACAAATACGAAAATCCCATTTTACTTATCCATCCCCTCCAATATTTTATCTAGTTCTTTCTTGAATTTATTCAAACGATCCGCTTCCACAACAACAGATGGAAGTTTGTTTCGGCAATCAACCACTCGCTGGCTAAAGGCAAACTTCCGCACATCAATTCTGCAACTGCCTTTCTTCAATTTGAATTTATGCTCTCCCGTGTGCGCAGTCTGAGCAAGAAGAAGAGTCCCATTAGCACTGAGTTTTCTCAACCCATTCAAAGCCTTACACACCTCAGTCAGATCACCTCACAGGTGCCTAGTCTATAGGCGCTGTAATTTGCAGAACTGAAGCCTTTTTTAGTTAGAGCAGCCCTTTGTTCCTTCACTGATCTCGTTGCTTTTCTCTGTACCCATTCCAGCAGTTCTACATCCTTCCTAAAATGAGACCACCAGATATTTTGCGGTATCAAGTGGGTTCGAACACTTAGTGCATGTATTTGCACCAGATCCTGCCACGATCGTGCCTTAAAAAAAGAAAATAAAAAAATACAATAGCACGAGGTTCCCTATAGTAGGAAGATGGGATATTGGAACAAATTGATTAATATCTGGCAGACAAGGTAGTATATAATTCCCCAACTGGGGTAGTGACAATATATTTTATTACAGATGTTACGTATTTATTAAATAAGGCGTCTAGAACATGGATTTCTATGAGTATTGATGCTTCTTTTCTAATAACTGGACACACATCATTAACGAACCCTGCAATTTGTATCTGACCGGCCTGATTGGACCAGTGAAAACTGAAAAAAAATTGCCTTTTCAGAAGAATTACGTTTCCTGCTGGGCTATGTAGACGGTAGATGGAGGGTACGAGAAACTGCGGAGAAGAATCACTCCAATATCTTGGTCCAACAGAAACAGGCGGCTGGCAGCAGCGTTTCGAATTGGGAGATGTTTTTCTGGAAATCTCTTGAGGCCCTCGTATCCCTGGATCGCACTCTGAATGCTCAAAAATACCTATCCATCGTGTCTGATTAGAAATCCCCCCCCCTCTCATTCATGGTGATTGTCTTCCCGGGTAGCACAGGTGTGTTTCAGCACCACAATGTGCCCTGACACATTGTAGGTATCGTTCGAGAGTGGTTCGCAGAACACGAAAGTGACTTCCATCTGCTACCTTGGCCGCCGAATTATGTGGGATTACGTGGATCGACAGATCAGATGTTTGGATCCTCCACCACGGACTATCGCATAGCTAAGGAACACAATACTGACGATATATAGCAAAACATACCTCCTGCAACGTTCAAAAGACTTATATAGGCTATGCCTCGCTGTGTGGCAAGCATACCAACGACAAGAGGAGGAGGACAATTAGAAGTTGATCATAATGTTTTCACTGGAGAGTGTAGATTCCGAGGTTTTTGCTATTACTAATGACCTCACCCATTTTCATTTCTTGACTGGGGATAATGAGTACCAGGTTTAACTAATGGGGAAACTAGGCGGGAGTTTAGGGTCGCAAAAAACTGAATATAACAATAGGAAACTCAGTAATTCAGCAATAGGAAATTAAAAGTGTGAATCTCTGTAAAATGTGTTGTACATTATGACGATGTTGGTTTGTATCTACCTTAAGTAGGTACAAATCCATGTAGTAATAATGCATAACAGGTAACGTTGATTAAAAAAATAGACATTAAAAAGAGAGCGCTCACCAAATACACAATAAAATTAAAAAGTAAAAACCAAAAAGAAATATATATTCTTATGAATAAAACAAACTGGACAGTCATAAAACATATATAGAACACTGGATCCAATAGTGATCCACCCCATTCACAATCTTTAGATTATCTGCAAGTTACTCCATGGAAGCAGCTTACCATCTCATGATGATGATCTCGTAGGTGCCAACGCACACAATGGACATCCCAGAAGTTAGAATAAGTCTTCTGACTTCTGATGTACAAGACACACTACAAACATTCAAATTCGGAGCGACTTAATACAGACGTTTTTCATGTTCAGTTCTAAACTGGCTGACAAAATTTGAAAATTCAATCATCTAACATACCATTTCCATGTAACAGTGTGTTTAAATCAAAACTCTATGTATGACCATCAATTTTGAGCTTTCTTGCAAATAATCCTTACGATCCAAGAAATTTTATGTATAACTTAAAGATTCAATATGTCTCGTTTTTGCTTAAACTAAGCACAGGGAAATCAAAGGGAATTCTTTATTTTCAGTCTTTTAATTGAAGTTCAGTTTTTTTTTTTTGGGGGGGAACTCTATGAAAGATGACAAAGGAAAAAAGTTCAGGGTTTTCTATCGCGAATATGTTATTTACGCTGACAGAATGACACAATATTTTTATTTAATTTTTGTGATATGTGCCTAGTAATAACAGTAAAAGAGAAAACAATTTTTTTAAAACAAATCTGCAGATGCTAAGTTTTTGAATAAAAAATATAATAATGAACCTAGATTTTTTGTATGCCTCTGCATTTATTTAATTTCCTCGACTTCTGCGAATAAATTTTATAGTAGTTTCAAGAACTATCTCTAGTAGGTCTATGCGTCTTTAAAGTTTCATTTAAAATGAAACAATCAGGTCTCTCGACTGTTTCAACCCCTACAATTTTTCTTCAAAATTAAAGCTCAAGAGAAATGCAATCTTGATCGAATGTTTGCTAAAGTGGCTTATGCAACTAACCTATCCATATTCAAAAATCCATAATGAAATAATAAATTAGATTCGATACTTAATAGAAAAGTTCTATGGAAAACTTTAAGAAGAAATGCAATCTATTAGCTTTTCTTCTTCCTTTTACAAGGAAGCCTTTCGGTTCATAATATCCAATATGTGAAATAACATAGAATTGAAACGTAATAAAATTTCTAGTAATATTAGCTCTTTTAGGATACTGGTCAGAAAAAATCAGCTGTAATACAGAAGCAGATCGAACACAATTTGAAAATTTACCGATTATGGTAGTGAATGAGTGATTACGAAGGGTCCTATGTCTTGTCAACCTTAAATTACATGCCGGCTTTCAATATTTCTCACTTTATAGCTTCGCCCTTTTTTCAATACTATGTAATAATATTATTTTCCATTGTTATATGCTTTAAGTTAGACACAAAAGACACTATATTTCGTCTTGTGGCGCAATTCTGGCGGTTGATACTTGATAAGGATGCCAGGATTGTGCGATATACGACAATATCATTTTATGTTATAATATTGGCTTATTTCTATGTATATATATTAATTTTTTTCTATATATACTTCCTTCTCTTATCTCTACATCTTCCATTCTCTTACATGTTAAATATATCATCATCATCATTCTAAGGGCCAAGCCATGTCGCCATAGAGATCTTTTTTCTCCAGTCAACCCGAATTTGGGCTTTTTGTTTTGCTTCACTGTAGTTCATTCTTGAGAGTCGGTGCACGTCATCAAGTGGTGTAATTCTTGGTCATCCTCTGCTTCTTTTCCCTTCAAGTTGCCCTTCTAGTATGTTAACTATCCAATCGTTGTATATCCAGAGATGTCCTGGAAACCACATCTTCCTCTTTATTATGGTTTTCTTGATTTTTCTTTTTACCTCAGCTGCTCTTAGAACCTCTTCATTCGTCTTTTAGTCTCTCCAGTTGGTTTCCATCAATTTCCGTGTTATCTATTTCTGTAGTTATATATATATAACTAAAATAAAAATCAAACCAATGGAGCGAAAATAAACCAAACATAAAACAAATCAAGGGGAAGGAGAGGAGGAGGAAAGATGCTACTGACATGTATTTTATTTGATTTCTTTTTATGACAATTTTCTTTCCCTTTTTAATTTGAATTTTCATACTATATATATATCGTACTATGTAATGATATTTGAGATACACTATCCATAAGACAATGGACGACTTAATTTAATCTAGTCTGTAGCAGCGACACCTATTGGTAAATAGGTTGCTCCAACTGCCACGGGTCCCCAAAGTCTTACATTTGCTTTATTTACAAATAAAATGCAGATAAAAAAAACGTAACGTTGCTACCCTATGGAGTCTGAGATATTCGAAAATGACAAACAGACGTGTCTAAGATTACGAGCTCTAATTACGGCATACTTTCCTAAGGAATCGCTCCGTTTCAATCGATTTCAAGACGCTATTAAGAGGGCGTCGTTTTGAAATGCATTAAAAATGATTAAATTCGTTGCAACGCCGCCCACTTAGACAAGACTATTTGGTGCTGAGAAAGGTGATCGATATTGGAGATACTGCTCCGGTTAAACCGGCTAATTATTACCCTGTAGTCAACGTGGATATGCTACCAAGAACTACGTTGGAAATAAGACTGTATAAAATCAGGGAAAGATATGTCAACATTAATTCTTGAAAGTGCATACCGTGACTTTAATTCACTTTAAAGACAACTTAGGAATAATAATGTTCTCAAGGAATTCTGCGCCTCAGGACATTTACAGCATAGTAGTACGTGAAACACAGATACACATTTTCTTATTATTTATGATCTTCGAAGGCCATAGGCACAATGCCATGGTAGCCAGACACTCTACGTTCCATCAGTTGCTTACTGGAACGCAAAGGTCGTGACAAGACTATTCTAACAAGAGTTTTCCAGCTGCTGAGTTAGAATTCTCATTATCAATACACAAAACCTTTTAATTGTCGGATAAACCTTCCTCACATCAGGTTACAGCTATAAATTGTGGTTAGATTTGGTTATAAGAATGTGTAGATGGATCAGCTGGTTTAAAATGAATATTTTTTCGGGATAATCACCTAGTCGCATTAGAATTTCACCGCTAAACAAGTAAAAAAAAAGCAAAGTAGTACATAATCCTTCGAAAGATTATTACCCTCACGCTGAATGCGTGTTAGGTGCTAAAGCAACCAAGGCTGCGATTAGTCAGTACGTTGTGTCTTGTCTGTAAGCTGCGTGTATTCTGTAGTTGATTTGCCTGTGGTCTGTAGAACTTAAGAATTAGACACCTTGGGGGGAAAGAGATTTGATTGAAATGTGTAAGATTTTGAGAGGGATTAGTAAACTGAATGAAGGAGGAATATTCTCACTAGTGAGTGAGACAAGAACCAGAAGATACAAATATAAAATTTTAGGGAGTAACAGTAGACCTTATGAAGTTTGCATTCAGGAAGCGTGTTGTGGAACTTTGGAATAAGTTCTATTCACGGGCGATCCAGGTGGAGAGTTAGCAAAATTCAAATTGGATAGGCACTTTTTTTGACTATAGGAATAATATGCGTATTTTTTCCCAGCAGATACAGAAGAAGTTCGTGTCTTTGCATCATAATGACATTTTATTACTAATACTATTAATATTTATTTATTATCATCATAAAATTTGAATATTTTGATTCCATCTTATCAGAATTTCACTATTTTCTTCTGCTTGTAATGGTTTGCATACGACCTAAATATGGAGCTTGCGCTGTTCTTTGAGAACAACTTTGTTGTCTACAAGTGATAGTGTTCATATACCTTGAGTTGTCTGAATTCTTCTCCTCTAAAGCTTCAATATCCTTACGAAAACTTAAGCAGGGCTGCTGATTTGAACTTACCAATTTAATACAACAGTTTATCGATACATCGTTTTCTTTATAACTTCATGTATCATTTTATAAGTTAATCAATGATTAATTTATATACTGTGTAATTGGGCTAGTTTTAACTGTATGATATGCGAAAGAAAATAAACGAATACCGTAATAAAAACCATCGTTTCCCTCTGAGTTCGTGGAAGTCGGTGGCAAATTGGAGGACAAATGTCCAAAGACGTCCCACAATGTTTGAAATAGATTCAAATCGGAACTGTAGACTGGTCATGACAAATTTACAAAGTTGTTCTCAGAGAACCCAGCTCTTAGCGTTTGTCACTAAACCATCTCTTTAGTGGGAAGAAATATTCTTTTAATTAATAGTCAGTTAGTTTATTATGTGGTATATTCTTAAACGCCTTTGTTGTAATCCTATTTCAGAATAAGTAAACTCATTATCCTCGTGCTTCCTTCGCAGAAAGAAGATTGGATTACGTTGAAGGAAGCTTTTACTGCTAGATAACGTTATCTAATTAGGTTGAAATCGATTCAGATCCCTCCCCTCCCTTCCCACTTCTCCTTATTATAGAATCTGGGAAGGGATAAAGATCAAAAATAAAGCAAATCTCTTTGAGCTGATTAAAATGTTCTAATTGAAGAGATATCGAGAAATAAAAATAAGGATTTTTCATGATATTTACAAAGATAGAAAAGATTGATAGATGCGTAAAAAGGATTTCATTTTCAGTACTTTTTAAAGTAAATACACTAATTATTTATTTCCTTTCTAGCTTCATAACAAGTTATTTTCGTATTCTGTTACTAATGCGAGATCAAACAGAATTTGTGACTCAAAATCTTATAATGAGACAACTAGTCAGAACATTTTTTTTTATTCCCTTTGATGCATTTATGCATATGTTTCGATCCCTAAATAAAGTCATTTAATTGTGTGAGAGGTAGAGCTTTTGAAAGCGCAATACAAATAGAGAATATTAAACTCTATCAGTGTTTAGCCATCCATCCATCCATCCTTCGACTTTGTTGTATCTTTGTTTATCCAGAGTTATTTACAGTTCTATGGAAAAGAAAAACACCCTCGCTAAAAAGATTATGTCATAAGCGATTTTGAATTTTTTATACTGAATTTCTTCCAATTTAAATTCAAGTTGAAGATAAAATGAAGTCGACGTTTGTGAATACAGCCCTCTTGTAAATTAAACGTGGATTAAATGTTACTCTTGGATGAATACACTCATTCTCGTTCGAAAGTTACTCTGGAACAGAGTATATATATTATTTTTTAACTTTTATTTTTGTTTATATTTTGGACTTTCTCAGAAAACTTGCGACACAAATCTAGAAAAATTTTTATTGCAGAGATTTACCAGTATTATAATATTATAGAGAGAACGGTCTGTGTTAAGGATTCTTTACTGCAATTCGCAAGGGATACGAAGAAGAGTTGGCAGCAGCGAGAACGCAGCGGCTGCATTAAGAGCCGAGGCTACTGGTAGCATGTATAAGGAGCAATGTCCCTGGCAACTGGAGGCGTTTTATGGAAGTAAACAGCAGATCTTGCTATGACAGCCCATATATCAAGAGAAAATTTATATCTACCGTTCACATTTTAATGATTCAACCATTAAAATTTAGTCGCAAAAACATGATTGCAACTATCAAACTCCAAAAATGTTTGCGATATCATTTTTGGTAAAACTGGGATATTTTCGCGTTCTTGCTGGCAATGTTTCGTGACTCTCACAAACAGCAGAAACACAGCAACACCAGAAACTAGATTGGATGTGATGTTTGTAAGCAATCCACTTCGAATTCCAAATCATCCTGAAAGGTTTTAGTAATGCTCTGGAAAAAACAGATGTCCAGATATTCGGATAATTTTTCTGACTATTTAGTGGTGGTATCTAAATATTTTTTTTGCGCCAACACAAAAAAAAAAATATACAGTGGTGGACAAAAAACTGCATCACTTGTGAATTTTGCAAATAATGTGTTTTGCGCTGCATTGTGAGTTGCAGAAATATTCGAAATGCATTTGTTAGATGGGATATATATCTGTGAATGAAATTCAATCCACCTGATATACCTAATTGTCATAAATATCTTCCCAAAGGGTAAAATGCGTAATTAATGGAAATATGAGAAATCATGCAAACGATTTCTCATCTTTCCATTAATCTGAAATGATAAGTTAATGTAATAGTATTATGTACTGTAAATCGGCAAAATAAGTCCTCAATATTTTGTTGTTCCTCCTCGAGCTGCAATTACAGCCTTGCAACGATCTGGCATAGAGTTAATCAACTTCTGGATATACGGTTGCCCAATATCGTGGTGCCACACCCTTACAATGCTCTCCTGCAGCTGAATCTTACTTGTTGGCTTCTTCTGAGCAATTTTAGACGACATTATGCACCAGCAATTTTCAATAGTGTTCAAATCTTCACTGTTGCCAGTCCAGTCCAACACTGTAATGCCAGCATTTCTGAGGTAAGGCTGCACCTTAAGGGAGGAAAACGAGGGAAAACATTGGTGTAAATATGTGTTAAGGCTTGTGAGACAAGAAGACAAACACATCATTAAATCTAAGTAGCATAAAACTTACCAATTTTGTTGTGTTGCAAGGCGCTGAGTCCTGTTGAAAAATGCAGTGGTGGACGTCTGTGTGGTGATCCCTAATAACGGGTTTCAGGCACTCCTCCAAGATAGCAGTGTAGGTTTCTGCATTCACCGTTCCGTTAATAAACTTAATTCGCCCCACCCCTTTTCTTGTTATGCATCCCCAGACCATCTGACCGGCGGGGAATTCTTTACAGTCGGTGTTATGCAGTCAGGATGGTATACCTCCGATTTCTTCTGACATATCGCTTCCCAATCGAGCCATGCAGGTTGAATTTCGATTCGTCAGAAAAGATGACAGTGTCCCATTGCTCTTTTTTCCATGAAACATGCGTTTTAGCCCAAGCAAGTCGCTTCTTCCTCATTTGTTGGGTCAACAAAGGCTTCTTCTTGGGCCGATAGGCATGCAGACCACATTCCGAAAGCCGTCTTTGGATAGATCGTGCACTTGTTTCAACACCAGAGGACATCTCAAAGTCCAGTTTCAGATCAGGAGCACTAGAATGGCGATTTCAAATGCATATCCGCTTCAAATATCGATCTTGGGAAGGCGTAGACACTCTCTTACGGCCTGATCCAGGTCTTCTCTTCACATCACCGGTTGCACGCTTTAATTTCATCACCCGAGATACTCTTGACTGGTGGCAGCCTATTTTATCAGCGATTGCACGCGTAGAAAGCTCTTCTTGGAACAGAGCAACAGCTACACTTTATTTCTTGGTGTCAACTGAACATATGGATCCATGCTTTCACCTCCGCAAAACAGGTTACGAATGAGCGTGTATACCCTTCCAACGACGTATTTATAGAAACGGCTGATGCAATACCTTGCAATTACTGTCTGACGCAATACCTTTGCTTTGCGACAAACAAAATGACTGTAATCAAACAATATCTTATACGTTTCACTAAAAATGTTACTTTTTTTTTAAGATGATGTAGTTTTTTGTCCGCCACTGTATATTGTAGGTTGGGGGTACTTTATATTTTGTTGTCCTGCTTTGCTAAATAAAAAACCTGAGTTACCAGGGTTTGGTCTGATCCTGGAGTACTTAAGTAATATACCTTTAATTTTATTTTTCTTTTTTATCCTTCTTCTCTCGCTATTAGGCATCGAGAATTGGGAAGCGTTTCCTCCCATCCTAGTTTCTCGCTTTTTACTTTGCCTTGTTTAGATTTAAGTTATTTTGTCCCTGACCCCCACTTCTGCAATCGAACCACGGTTGAAGGGAAATCAAACAGTATGACACAATCATAAAATAAAGTTGTTTGGTTGTGAATTATATTTATTTATTCCTCGCCGCTCCCCACTGAAGAAGCACATGAACGTCAGTCTGGGGAGTGGTAAAGTATTCCATAGTTGGATAATAGGCATCTTTCAATAGATGCCTATTATCCAACCTTGATGTTGTGTTCCTTGATTATTAGCGGGTATCTTACTTGAGGTGTACAGACAATTTACAGACAATATACACGTAACAATATGGCCTAAGTCCCTGATGCTCCTAAAACCCTACAACAACAACAACTTGAGGTGTAATGCATATCATAAACGTATGTTTTTATGAAGGTGAAGTACATCAGCACTTTGTGCATTTTATTTCTGGGTTTCAAAGGCGATTGACTTTTTTACGTCCTTACCCAAAAAAGGAGTTTTAGCCTTCTCTGGAATTATCCTGCCACCCTCATATGTTTCGGCTCTAGTTGAGGATTAAGGTAATCTCCCTGTCCTTGTCTAGATAATCTTCCATTGCAGTTTAGTGGACACGATACATCGCTGCTTGTTATTCTTCTGGAGTAGTCTAGGATCGGTTCCCATTGGCGACTTGAGTCCTGTTCAGTTGAGGCTGTAGTTAGCCGAACTCAAGTGGAAGGAGTAGGGTCTTCCCCTCTGCCCCCGTGAGTTAATCCAAGTCTGACATTTAAATCGGTTCGTCAACAGATACTTTTACAATTAATGCGGATACGAGCGACAAGCCTCAGTGACGTTAAAATAATAATTTTCGTTTGAATTTTTATTATTAATTTCCCGGATAGGACTTCAAAAAAAAAAGAACTGAAACGTCAGGATGGCAGATTGACTCCAATAAAGATAAAACTCAAACTCTCCTCTGTTAGAGGAAAGAGTAAAAAAGTTACTCTTTTGTAACTTATAGTATATTGAATGATGAAATACAAAACCATTAGAACTATTTTTTATCCATTTTTATTTATTTCATTGGTTTAATGGAATACATAAAGATAGTTAAAAGCCAATTTTCTTAATAATAGATAAATTCAATAATTAATGAATCTGATGGGTACAGTTGGCACTAGTTATTTTAATCCTTTGAGCCGGTGTCTAGCGTATTTAATTCGTTATTGTTTTGTGGTTGTGCCTTAAGTATCTCTTGAAATTGTTCAATTTGCCTTGGAATAATGTTTTGTTTCATTTCCCATCTTCGGGAAACTGCTATATAGTTCCATTCGCCTTTCTCCTTTGCTGGTGCAAGTTTTCTTGTTGTCTCAATACCTGCACATTGTTTATTCACCTGCTGCCACTTTGATTTCTTTGCTTCGAGGCCAGTCTGTCGAGACTCTTGCCTCCTTGCTCGTATCGACCACCCTACACAGCTGACCGATCTAGTTTCTGCTAAGTGAGATCTATGGTCTTTTTTTTTACTTCCCCTTCTCCCTGTGGAACATAGGTAACATTCACTCTCATTAAGCTTCCTCCCACCTGAGCTCCGAAAACTGGCGCAATCAAACTACTCCATATTTTCTCGAGAATTTTCAGTTTCTTTCTGCCTGATGTGAAAATCCGCCATTGTGGAGCTACCTGAAGCACTAGTTGAAAAACATTCTGGCAAAAAAAAAAAAAAAAAATGCTCTTCTAAACTCTGATAGATCCATTGTTAAGCTTAGGATCCCGATATAAAAATTTCGAAATAAATTGTTTGTAGAACAATTTATTTACATTTTATATTACGAGTAAATCCAAAATACTTAATAGAAATATTTAATTGCTTTGCAGAAATATGAGTTTGTTTTTAATTCTATCACAAAAAAAACAAAACAAAATCGTTCGCGTTATTGACGGGATTCGAACCCTAGTCCAATTCCACCCAGTGTGGAGAAGAAGGAGGGTACTTGCTTTCTGGCAACATTTGCCATTATTACTACTACTACACTTTCACCTCACTATTGGTGCAAAGAAAGTATAAATCGAGACTCGTCAGACCACACTGTTCTCCAGTTCAATCTTGGAGTTGGACTGGAGACTATTAGAATACCATTGTAATCTAATTTTTCCATTTTTCACAGAAAGAAGTGGCTTTTGTATCCCAGATCTTTCAACTCTCGCCATATAGTTCGGTTGAAATATGATAAATTTGATTTTTCAGGGATTTGCTGCACACTGGACCTTCTACACTGAAGTACAATTTGCATTAAATTCGAGCAGTCTCGTTCTTGGAGTACCGACTTTCTGCTGCATTTCTTCCCTTTAGAACTGCGTTCTCCTTTCGTCTTCCACTCATTGAATGCTTTGAGATGGCTGCTTTCGAAACATCAGTGATTTCCATTGTTTTCTCACTTGTGGCTCCTGCTGAACGTGCTCTAACAATAATGCCTTTCTGAAAATCGGAAAGATCTTCCCCATGAGCCGGTCGACTAAGAAGTCCCAGGAAAGCGTACAGTGTTTATCCGACCAAGGAACTTGTGATCGTACCATGTGACAACTCATATTTGCATACCTTACGTTTAATTATCTGTTGACGCCAATTGCAAAAGGTTTCTTCTTTTGTCCAGTGAGTGTATCTATCCGATCCCATTCACTAGAATATTTCATTGTTTTTGCAATAACTTTTGAAGTGACGGCTGGATGTAATAAGGCATCGTAAGCCAACCAATTTCATTCATCGTTTAGATTCATTGAAGTTAAACCTCCATGCATACCTATAAAAAATACCTATAGTCAATACAATTGCCCAATACAAGTTGTCTTAGAGAAGTTGCTGGTATCAGCAAAATGGCATTCTTCGTTCTCACACAAATGGTAGAATTCCATATATAAAGAAATAGTAAAGGAATACCACACTTTGGGTAATAGAACCATTAAACTCCAGAATCCGTAGGGCCCTTAAAATTTTTACGAATTTTCACTTGCCTAGCTACTTCTGAAAAGCTGATGCTTGAATCTTGATAAATTCTTGACGTTTTAGAGATAGTCGGAACTGACAAACTTTTCTAATAATCTGTTGATTTATGCAAATATTTTATCCAATGATGACGTCATCGGTCGATCATCAGGGCACGTTACAGCAATTTCTGTGGAATGCTTCAGATTATTAAAGTAAAGCGAGCAATTCGTGTCCACTGATAATTTACTGCTGAAAAGCAAAATTACGTGTCGTCGAGAGATGATGAGCTCTCCCTCGTGCAACATTAGTTGCTGGCTATTGTTGCATTCCACATCACTTGCTTCTCTGAGCCTTTCTTACCCGGTTCACGGAGTTCTGCGTCATGTTTCGATCACGCCTACCACACAGCGTTCTTTCTAGATGAAGCAAAACTTCTAATCGATTTTAGTATTTGAAGGGCGGCTAGAAGAAAGAGGGGGGTGCATTTTTGTAACTCTAGGACCTTCATTAAAGTGGCATTAGCATCAGAACCTTAGGTTGACCACTCACTATCCCATTTGAAGAAAAAGAAGGCAAAAATGTGTTTTTAGCAGACGGGAAGGAAAGATTAATGATTGGTCCTCGTAAACAAACAACAGCTGGAAGCTTCAGAGTCTTATTACCGTCTTTAACGCAAGCAGCTACTTCGAAGGGAAAAGGAAGTTCATGAGCTTGGATTTAGAGTCTCCATGAGTGCAATAGGTCTCATTAAATGCGAAATGTACTAACTAGCAGTCTTTCTTCGTAGAGCAGTGGGAAAAAAATCCTCCTCAGTTGCAGTGTCCTTTGGAATTTGAAAAGAATTTATTAAGTTCTTGACACCAGCTTTGACTCTCTATTTATGCTAAAAAGTTATTTTATTAGCAACCAGTTTATATATGAAGTTGTATAAAGGTTTGAAACGCTGACTTAGAAAATAGAATTGTGGCAACCAGTTTTCTCTCTTGCTGTTTATTCTTTGTGACAGAATAATTTTTCTTTTTATTTCTCGCCCGATGCCGTTGCAGAGCATTCTTAGCCAAAGCATGCACCTGTTAGCATACTATTTTTCTCTGACACTGTTTCGTCAATGGCATACTTCCATAGACTGAAATGTCCCTGGCTTTGCTGATAATGCACTCATACTAATCATCAATGACATATACCAGACTAGGGTGATCAGATATCCCAGTTTTCAATGTTTTGTTAAGTTGTATATACGTCAGATTACCGAAATTGTAAGCGTGAATGGTCTACCCAGTAATTTTTTATCATCTTCGTTTGCATGAATTCATTTTCAATCTCAGACTAAATCGAAGAAATACAACTTCATAAAGGACATTCGCATTTCTGGTGCCAGAAAACCTGGTGGCTTGTTCACCAGGAGCTGATTCCAAGAAAATAAGTATGACAGCGATGCATATATTTCCCTTCCTTCTTTTTTGTCTAATAAGTGGTTTTAGTGGTGAAAATTTGGAGTGTACCGTCCTGTAGTGCACCTTCCTGTTGGCTAAATGGTGGAATTTCGCGCACCGAAATATTCTCAGAATTCGTTGCCCAAGTAAAATTTTAGTTTTGCGTCACCATTAAATGAAAAGTACTTCCATGCTATGCATATTGTGTGTGGATGCTTTCAGCAGCCACTTCGTTAGATACATCTCTTTTCATGAAATGGACGCTCTTTCAGTAACAGTATCACGTGTTCGTTGTGATGTAAAGCATATAGGAAGATACATAAGGATATGATGGTATATGTGTGCAATTCTGTGCGAGAATGTGCAAGGCGAAAGAGTTAAGTGAATTTAAACGTAGGATGGTAGTCGGCGCCAAAGGCCCCCAGTATCGATATCTTGGAAACTGTACCTTTTCTGGGGTTTTTACGACTTGTGTCTCAGTGTATTGAAATTGGTCCACTAAGCTCCAGCCAATGGCAATCTTATGGTCAGAAATAGATCATTGATGCTAGAGGCCTAACGAAGGCTAACAATACTTTTGCAAGTTAATTAACAAAGGGCAAATAATAATTCAATCAAAAAACAACCTGGTACCACAATAGTTACAAAAGAGTTGCTTCAAAACTTACAACTCGTCATACCTTGTCACCGATAGGGCATCGTAGCTGACGACCGAACTTCGTCAGTAAAAACAAGAATGGATGGTTACAGTGGGTTCAGAACAGTGGAGGACTGGTAATACGTTGCCTGGTTTTTCGAAAACAGCGTGTGTCTGTGGACCCATCTTACTGTGTGTGTGTGAATAATGCAGGCTGTTAGTGGCGGAATAATGCTGTGGAGAATGCTTTCATGGTGCATTTTGGCTTCACTTTATACCAGTGGAGCAACATTTGGGTGTCTGGAAATTATTTCTGACCATACGCATCCTTCATGATTGCAGTGTATCAATCTGCGAGTGGGTTCTTCCAACAGGATAATGCACCATGTCACAAAATCAGAATTGTACAGAACTGGTGCCAAAAACATAAGAGTGGTTTATTCAGCTGACTACCGTAGCCTCTTCAGTCATTAGACATCAATCCAGTTGAGCACCTGTGGGACGAGGTGGATCGAGCTTTTCGGAGTAGAGATCCGCAGCCATCCAGTTAACAACATCTCTGGGAACAAATTTAGTCAGCATGGACCAGCATCCTTATAGGACGCTTTCCACACTTCCCTGAGCCCGTGCCACGATGAATCCAGGCCTAACGAATAGGATTCGTCGATTAGTACCGGAACTTCTGACGCCCATTGCCATGTCCCATTCAAAGTTGCAGTAGCCGAGTGGTCAACGCGAGGTTTCATAAGTACGCTTGTCTTCAGTGACCCGGGTTCAAGCCCATGACTGCTAAATGTGGTGCTGTTTCCCGTATTCTTTCAATGTTCTGAACTCCTCTGACCATATGATCGTGCTGGAGTGTAAACAGAAAATTTATTTATTTTACTTAAATCTTGCGGTTTGCCTATCCTATACGTGAATTGCACATACGTACAGCATTGCATCCCTATGCATCTGCCCATCTACTTTATATTGTATGGTACGAACACGTGATGCTGTTATTGAAGGAGCCTCCACTTCGTGAAAACGGTAAATGTACCTAATAAACTGAACACAATTTATACTACCAAGTTTTTTTTTCTGTTGCATTTTTTGTAGATACGTTGTTTTTATCGATTTGGTTGTTTGGAATTTTCGTTGAGACAATTAAGGTCATAAGGCTTCGGTACATCATGCTTCTGTAAATTATTTATATTCTATGGGCAGTTTGACTTTTTTGATGATAAAAAATCCGAAATGCCTGGGGGAAATTTTATGCAACTCTTTGCTGTGGTGTCAAAGTACCCATGAAAGTTTCCGTCAATTATCTTTAAATTTCTGCTGCTGATGGTAATCAGACAGTTTTCTAAAAAGCTATCAGAAAGCAGCGTAGCTGTCTACTTCTTTACCGCGAGGTCTCTTTGAGAAGGAGACATCCTAAGCGAATTTGGAGCCCTTAGTAATTCTCTGTTGGCCAGTTTTAATAGAATTTGATTGTCAGAAAACTTTTTCTGCTGGAAATACTTTTTACATTGACGAGTCGTGAGAAAGGATTCTGGCTCTCGGCATCCATTAAAGATTTCATGCGAAAAAGAGAAGACAACGTATATGAACTTTAAGAACAAACACTGGAAATGTGCCATTGCAGTACTTTAAAGGATATATTTTTAATTCATCATATGTTATTATCAAAATCGAAATGTATGTAGGAGATAGGACTAAAATGTGAACAATCAATTGTTTGTTTTAGTTGTTGGTGCATCGGCTTCTGTGGCCATAATGCACCTCCCAAGGATTTTGCAGTACTCTGATCCAAGCCGGTGGCGGATTTCGAACCCGCAACCTTTGGGTTGCCAGGTAGGTACTTTACCCACCCGGCTAGCCCGGTCGGTGTGAACAACCAACTATACTTCACTATTTAAGGAACCTGAAATATGATTAAATTTTTCAAAGCGAGGCATATTTACGATTTAATTAATTTCTGGAGTCTTCGTTAGAATATGATTACTTTTATTATTATCTAATTTGGATCATAGGCCGATGAGCTGGTATATTCTCTTTTTGTTAGGCTACTAAGAAAATATTTTAAAAGTCTCATCTTCAAAGTTTTAGAAGCCTGCTCCGATTTTCATATCGACTGTTGTTTCTCCTCTTTAAGAGCAGAAGTAATAAATGAAAACAGAAGTTGGACTCTTTTTTTTTTAAGCATTAATTATCATGGATACAGAAGTACACGCATTTGAGTGACCATGATTTAAGTCACGTAACTACTAAATACGGTAATGTTCCCATATTCTCTCTATCTTGTATGAAGCTACTCTGATTTTATATAGTCTTACTGAGTATAAACAGATTATTTATTTATTGATTTGTTTCTATTTCACATCCAAACATGTCAGCAGTAGTTCTCAAGGCGCCTGTATATATATATTGGCCCGCGAGTACACGCTTCTACTGACATAATGCACATAACGTTGTGAGTATACGCTTGTGGCCGTATATACCAATATATATACACTGCCCTAACATTAATATCCTGACACCCCTCCATGGATGGGGAAACAGGCCCTATGCCCGCAACACGTCACAGAACTTGCTATAAATATGCACACTGGGCTTCGAACAGACAATTATACGAAAGTGGACATGCAAGATGACACGTTCAACAGAATTACCTCAACAGTCCAACAGAATTGATCACCACAACAAATGCTATACGCTGATTAACATGGTGTAAGGAGGGCAAATCCTGGACTGCAGAGTAGTGGAAAACAGTCCTATAGACAGACGAGTCGAGGTTCGCATTCTACCAGTCTGATAGCCGTTCCTGGGTGTGACGAATGCCAGGGGAACAGTTCCTTACTGATTGTATCCTCCCAACAATGAAGCTTGGTGGAGGCAGTGTTCTGGTTTGGGGTTCCTTTTATGGTTTGGCTTGGGCTCATTAGTAGTTATCGACAAAACTATGAATGCTGTACAATACCAGGACAACCTGGACACTTCCAACATTATGGCAATACTTCGGAGAAGGCCATACCTGTATCAGAAATACAACGCGCCATGCCATACTGCTCGGGTCGTAACTGAGTGGTTTGAGGACATGGGTGTGGAAAAGTTGGATTGGCCAGCGCAGAGTTATGATCTGAACTATATCGGGCGTCTTTGGGATGTATTGGATCGTCAGTTACGTGCACGTCGAGATCGCCCAAAGAACAAGGCCGAACTGGTGGCTGCTTTAAACGCCGAGTGAAGGAACATATCACCTGACATTTATAAAAAGCTGGTTGAGAGTATGCCGCGAAGATTGAAGTCCGTTATAAAAGCGAAAGATTTCAGCACAAAATATTAAATGACACAATAAAAGCAGCTCTTTTTGTTGTCTAAAGGCAGGTCTTTAAATCTACTTTTGTATTATGTACACATAACAGGTTTTACCCAATTGCAATGTGGAAAGTCATATCTACAATAAATAATATTCAATAATAAATAATAGTTACACGTCTGATTAAGAATAAAGTAGTATAAAATAAGCAAGAAAATTGTGATACGCAAAAAAATATTCTGTTTTGATTAATATTAAAAAGAAATTATCTAAATTTTACTGAATGAAAAACCTTACTATCTCTGGCTGAGTTTTAATAGATCAATACCAAGTGGAAACTTCTTTTCGACATATAACGTATAAATAATAAACACTTGTAATATACCCTAGTTGTACACAAGAAAATAAAATTACTCCTTAAACCATAAGGGTATAAATAAAATAATTCACATCAAACTGTATAAAGTAAAATCTGTACCCAAAGCTAAGAGTAAGACCCTCTAAAAATATAAACAAAGCTTTCAGCGCTTTCGAGAAAACACCTCTCTCTCTCTCTCTCTCTCTCTCTCTCTCTCCTATAATGACAACGGTATTCTCAACTTATAAGAAACTGGCCCAGGAGTGAGGATTCCTCTCTGCAAATACTTGTCCTTCTACCAATATTAGTCGCATCGAGTATTACTATCTCCAAAACAGGAGTGATGCCATCGCTTCTCTTCCTGTCCAAACATTAATATATACTGTAAATATGCAAGCTCACTATTATCACGCCTACACCTACACGTGGTGTTTAAAATCTTGACGCTCATCTCGTAAATATAGAGTTGTTCCTGCCAGAATTGTTGTGCCAACGCATTTTGCAAAATAACCAAATCGGTTGACAGTTAGATGTCCTTATATCCTTTATACGCCAGTGTGATTTCAATACAGTCAATTTTCTGGCCAGTTTGGTGTGGAAGTTTTCAAATATCTTTCGCAAGCTTCTACCCGGAAGCTGAATGATCTTATGCAATACGTACGTAGCTTTCTGGCAATACAGTTCGTGACTCCAGGATAATAAGGAATATGCCGTATCCAGAAGGAAACCGCCGCTTACAGATACATGGCTACTGTTGACCTCCGATACGCAGCTGTCAGTAGCCCGTCACGAATAGCCACACTTACGTAAATCTGTAATAACTGTAGTAATTGCCGAACCCACCCTTCAGAGTTGTCACAATGCGGAAATGCTCCGAGCACTGACGCCTTTACCACTCTATATTTGTGTGCAGCGTTTGCGTGCCAGTCCGCAATTAATGAATTGGCTGCCAGATACGGTCAGTTCCCTGTCCTCACTAAAATCTCTAATAATGATAAGGTATCATCCGTTTCCAGCTCAAGGTGAACATTATATAAGTAGAGCTACTATTAACACAATACAGCAGAACAACTTCAGACTTGTCCTCGCAGCTGGCAAAGTTTATAAAGAACCGTGTAGAACAGGTCTGGATTTGAATCCCGTGGAGACAGGAAGAATTTTTATGGGCTTTTGCGCGCGAGAGTTGCATGTTTTTTGTTTGTTCTCCCCCTTCCAACGCTGTAATTTTTATTTTATTATTCAACAAAAACAAGCAAAGTAATCATATACTTGGCACCGCATGACTTTAAATAAATAAGTACTCTTCATTGTACAACGAGAAAAATGAACACTACTGTTGTAGAATCAAAGCCAGAAGGTCAACGGTTAACGAATGTAACGTGCCTACATAATAAGCAAAAATAATCAAAACCTACAAATAAGTTAAGAGTTATACCATACAAAATTGAGAATATAGTTAGGGAAGATGTTACGTGGTTGTTTCCATGAAGATTAATTGTTGTATTTAATAACCACTCTTATACCCCGTGATTTCACGTGGTATAAGAGTGGTTATTAAATACAGCAATTAATCTTCATCAAAAATTTAAAAATTATAGAATACAAAATGAAAAATGAGAATTGTGCAATACGAGAATTCCTGGATTGAAGTTTTATCAGTGGCGAATCTCTTGGAATCGCAGTCTTGTTCCAGAATAATGAGAGAAGTTGTTTAGGTAAGAACCTGCCTGTTGCTGTGACAGATAAGCGCAGGTTTTGACCTAAATCCATCTGGACTTAGAACAAAAGCACATGACTGCTGCCAACACTACTCCCACATGTTTGGTTCGGAGACAACGCCGGCAAGCATTTTCATTATGATGATTTTTTTTCTGCTGAATAGTTGTAGACAATCTATTTAGCTGAATCTGCTGAGCCCTAAGCGTTGCTAAGGAGGGAGGCGAAGTTTGGTCGATGTTATTCCCAAGTTCTGGTTCTAAAACAATACCCACAGATAACAGTGCTTCACAGACACAATTTACCTCGTCGCAAATTCGAAATAACAAACGACTCACTTGGAAGCCCATTGTGCTGCTGCGTTTTCCAAAGTTGTTTCTTGAAGTGCTCCTATAGATATAATTGTTTTCTTCTAAGATAGAATTTGATCTAATGGTGTAGAAGTTATGCTGTACAGCTAAGTAGATGCTTCTGGAGAGAATTTTGTGGAAAAATTTAAATTCGATGATGGTCCTCATAATCAACATCGGTTGAAACTGGAAGCTGTTTATAGTGAGAAGACAAGTTTTGTAATTAGACATAATTTATGCATATTTTTGTTTGCAAATATTTAAACACAGCAATCGTTAAATAAACAAAACTCATTATTTCGCTGAAGTTTTCTTGATTTTCTTTGATCCCACGCACAAACAAAATCTTTAGAACAAACATAATTCAATTCAAGCACGCGTAGTTGTCTAAGTTGCCTTGAAATTATGAAACCCTGCTGAAAGAAAGTTCACTTTAAGAAATCATTACTTTTATACGAGCATAGCAGCAGTAACGAGCCTCTGTAACTATATTTCTTTGCTACAGAAAAGCATTCACCTGAAAACTTTACTCTTTTTTTGCTTAACTGAAAGTAGTTTTCTTTTGTTGGTAGGGTACAAAAATCTCGTTAGTTTGGTTAGCTTTATCTGTCCTTGACTCTTAATACTGTCAAACAACTAAGAGAATCATTTGGAAAAGAAATGTTTTGCTGGAATCCTGCCTTGGACATTTCTCGTCTAATTAAGGCTTATGTTCTACCGCTAAACCACTACAGTGAGCCCAACTAATCCATCACTAGTGTGGGTCTTGAGAAGTAAACACGGCTACTTAATTGTTTCTCAACCTAACAGAGCACAAAAGTTCTCCTGAAGCGTAGTTTAGGAAAAATTTAGTAGAAGCCTTTACGTATTGGTTATAGACCTCAGAACTATCACTAAAAGATGAGAAAATGGGTATACTTGAAATATTAATGTACCGGTGCTTGAAGTCACATGGAAGCATTATAAGATTTTGATAAATGAGCACTTTCTGTGCATGCAGGAGTTTATTTTACAATGTGAGCAAATTCATTTAGGGAAGACCGAGGCTAGATAACCTTCTACTCATTTAATTTATTTTCCGTTTGAAAAGGGCATTAAATTTTGTCGATTTTTTTAGAAAAATTTGTTTATAATAATGTTCAGAAGTGGAACTTGTTACAGGAGTGAGGAAATTTGAAATGATTCCCATAGCTTGGTAAAAATATTAAAAACATTATCCAATTTGCATTGATACTGTGCAATGCACAGTTTTGTTAGTACTGTTGGTGTAATTGCCTTCTCCACATCGAGTGGAAAAGACCTGAGGTCTAATCCCCTCAATCACGCCAGGAATTTTTATGGACCTTTTTCACAACGTGACTGAGACTTGTTTTTTTTCCAGGAAACTTGGGTTCGTCCAGCAAAATCGACCACAGAACACACGCAATTTAGACGTATTACATACGGCGCAATCAGGCCTAAGTTGCTGATGCACCTAAAATCCAAAAACAACCAATGAGCTTGTGCAAAGAAAATAATATTCAAATAAGGGAATTGCACGTTTAATTAAGTGTTGTTGTCAACTTAGACAGCAACCAAAATTCGACGTTGATTGGGCCTTCAGAACGAATCCATTTATTTTCCTGTTTAAATGTATTTTCGTTCTCAAATAGGATTTCTTACTGCTGTGAGAGACTAGGGACTGCATTAGCAATAACTATGGAAACCATAGGATTACCTAATTTATTTTGAGTATATAAGAAATGGTCAGAACATCGAGCATCTGCTTCCAGAAGGAGTGACTGTGGCAGAGAGTTTTATTTGTTTCTTTTGGAATACAATATCTCTCCGGAAGAAAGCGAAATTTTATTAGAATATTGCAGGAAAAGAATCCTAAAGCTTTACAAGGGACTGTTAAGTCGAACCGCTAAATTGCTCTCTATTGTGAGATACTTTTAGGGCCAAATCAACCCATATCTGTTTTCATAATGTGAAATATGAAGTTTTGCATCTTTAACAATTTCCTGTTTTTTAGGTGAAACGAGTAAACCACTCATTTCACCTAAAAATAGGAAACTAAGACTGCAATAATGTTGCAGTTGACGCGATTTGACTGTAAAGGGTTGTAAACAGTGTATGGTCTGACATTTCCATTTGATTTAATAGGCATCCTGCATGCAAATTCCACGCATCCAATAGAAATCGATCAACCACCTAAGAGCCGCGCATTATGTAAATTATTCATGCCTATAAAAACACGATTTGCCACCACATCACTTCATTCCCGTTTTTTGGCTTGCTCAGTAGACAGCCACATCTAGTACTCAGGATGACAAATCGTCGTCGTTTAGATGATTCTTTAAGAGGGTGGACTGTTGAACGACTAGACGCCCAGCGGTCGCATGCGAAGGTATCAGTTTAGCTTAATGTGTCACTGCACTATGGAAGCAGTTTCAGGAGACAGAAACCATTACAAGAATAGCTGGCCAAGGTCGCCCGAGGGATACGTCAACCAGAACTGACTGCTATCTGGCTCTAACAGCAAGAAGGAACCCTACGATGTCTTGTCATCAACTGTCTCTTGAGGTTGCTGTGGACACAGGAGAAAACATTTCCAGCCAAACTGTGTTAAGAAGGCTCAATTCAAGTGGACTCTACGAAAGTAAGCCAGTCGTTTTTATTCCATTAACCCCAAACCACCGCAGAGTTCATCGAAACTGGTGCCATGAACATGTGACTTAGAGTCCATAAATGGTGTTCAGTTCTGTTCTCTGAGCCCCTTTTTAACCTAAAAACAGATTCTAAACGTTATTTCATCTGGAGACAACGAGGAATGTGATACCATCCTTCCAACATCAGAGAAAGGGACACTTATGGTGGAGACGGTTTCTTGGCGGAGGCGAAATAATGATCAACGGCCGAACCCATCTTCATGTTTTTGATAGAGGTACCGTAACTGCGCAGAGGTATCGAGAACAAATCCTCGAACCCTTTGTGTGACATTTTAGGGGTGCGTTTACGCAGATTTTCCTTTCGTGCACGATAACGCCACTGCACATAGAGCTCAAGTGGTGGAGGAGTATCTTGAAACTGAAGATATTCAACGACTGCCGTGGCCAGCACGATGAACAGGCTTAAATCCGATCGCATTGTACGCCAACTGCCAACTTTTCGGTCACTTGGTGAACTAAGGTCTGCGTTGGTGAAAGAATAGTATTTATTGCCACAGAATCTTATAGATACCATTATATTGAGCATAGTTCACCGCTATCAGGCATGTTCAGCCGTTGGAGGGATCATACGCTGTACTGATGTCATGTGACCATATTTTCGAGCATCTTGTATCAACTTCTGTGATGTGACCTTTTTGGTAATTCTTATACAACCCTTTTTGGTAATTCTTATACCCCTATAAATCGCAGTCCGCACTGTGCACGAATGGTTCGAGCAAGGTATACAGTGAAGGTATCATTCACCTTAATCGCCCTCTAAATTTGCCTGATTTCAATCCAAATGAATACCTATGTGATGTTTTGGAACGGAAAATGGGGCATATGTATACGCAACTATCATCTATTCTGACACTATAAAGTATGTCTGATGAATGGCAGCACCTGGAACGCCAGTCTAACTCCCCCATGTTTAGCAGTGGTGACAGAGGATATGTTTGAAGGTAGAAAAACAGAACTAAACATGAAAGAAACCATTTCGGGTTAAATTAGGGATTCAAATTGGCGGAAGTTTTGTTTAGAGTTAGATTTTATTTAAAAACGGGGGAACCATTTAGAGATAGATATCTTATAACTTGATAATTTGATAACCTGAATCACTCAGCTGTTTGCAAAAAAAAAAAAAAAAAAAGAATTATACAGAAAATTTACAAAATTATACAGATATGCAAAAATGTACAGAATTATACAAAGAAATTATTACATATACAGAAAAAAAGGGGTGGGGGGGGGGGGAGGATTAACCATTAAAGTTAATAAATGTCCAATCAGTTCAGGACATGAATAAATTTACAAGATAATGACATAAATTTTGTTATTGTCCATGAGATTTCATAACATTCAAGTTGTGATTAAAATCAAATAAGCAGTGACAAATTTCAGGGTAAAAAATACATGGCAAACAGTTTTTTTTTTTTTTTTTTGATTTGGTAGTTGTTGGCGCATCGGCTTCTGTGGCCATATTGCACCTCCCAAGGTTTTTGCACTACTTTGATCCAAGCCCGAGGCGAGAATCGAACCCGCGACCTTTGGGTTGCCGGGCAGGTACTTTACCCACTCGGCTAGCCCGGTCGGCATGGCAAACAGTCGAGATGAATACAATAATAAGCTTATACAATTTGTGCTGCCAGGATGGCAACAAGTAAGTTTTTGGATGCTTAAAATTAAGAATTTAACAAATTTTGGGTAGAAGCTTGCTGAAGTTCTGAAAGAATTTGGGAGTTATGAATGAATTTATGCAAATGGATTTATAATTCAGATAATAATTGTCGTCTCTGCACAAAGATAGAGCGTGAGAAATTCTGAAAGGACTGTAAGAAAGTAGGAGAGAAATGAAGACCGATTCCTGACCGGGAGTAGCAGGACCAGTGTCAGATAACTGTGATCGAAATTCTTTGTAAATAGGGCAAAAGAAAAGAACGTGGGTAGAATCCTCGACAGAACCGCAAAGACAAAGTTCGGAATTAGAAAGATGGAAATAGGCAAGCAGAAAATTTAAGGAACCGTGTCTTGTTAAAAGAAAGCTAGAAAAACCATTCAAAACCATTCATTAGAAAAAACAGTTCTGGGAGAAAACCATTTACGAGTGTTTTTATTAAGAAATGTAAATTCTGGAATAAATAATTTTGTAATTAAACCTTTTTGGGAATCAGACCAGCGAAATTGCCAACGGTCATGAAGAATTTTTAAAATTGGTTGTTTTCTTCTTTAGGGCTGGAGGAGGACACGTCAGTTTGAATTCTATTGAATTCTTCAAGGAGGCCTTTACGAATTAAGTAAGAAAGTCCACGGTAAGTTAAATATAAGTCTAAAGGTAGTGAACCAGATAGAACGTGTAGGGCAGAGATAGAAATAGTTCTACATGCCCTAACTAGTACTAGGAGGAAATTGCGCTGAATCGAACCAAGCTTGAACTGAACTGTAATCAATTTAGTGCGTTTAAACCAAGCTGCAGCACCATAAATGGTAATTGGTAAAACAACAGCTTTGTATAGTGTATGCAAAATTTTATGGTTCAAACCCCAGTCCTGACAAGAAATGCAAATAATTCGAAAGACATTCTGATTCTGATTCAATCTATTCTGACACTGTGGAAAGCGTTGCAGGCAGCATGGCTGCTGATCCTTGTGGACGTCTTCAGCCATGTAGTGGAGTCAGTGCCTAGTCGAATAGTGGCTGTTTTTTGCTAACGGTGGCTCAATGTTTTGTTAGGTAGGTTATCATAATTCAGTGATCACCGAGTGTACATCACCTTGCAAAAACCATCATCCTCACAGACTCTTTAAGTGCAATGTATACTTTTCTGCGAGAGCTCACTCTTCCTGCCTACACGTAAGAAAAATTCTCTTCTATCTATCTCGTCTTAGTGATAAACAGCAAATAGTTAGAATCTGCTGGATTGCGCGACATTATCGAATTTCATGAAGTGAGCTAACTAAACAGGCTAAAAAACACCCGTCAAATGCCTTTCTAATAAATCGCTAGGTTACATATAATGACTTCACCTGTGTAATTAGACAGCCGGCGAAACTTAATGGATAAAAATCTGGAAAAAACAAAACAAATAACAAATTACCAAGTAAACCAAGAACGTAAACAATGGAAATCAAGCCTTCGCTCAAACAGATGTTATGAAGTCACCTTTGCCAGGCTACGTATTGGGAATACACGCCTCACTGACAGTTTTCACCTGATGAAAGATGATACGTCACAGATGCCATTCTCAACTGACAGTAAACCACATTCTCATGGAATGTCCACTTCATCATAATGCTCCGCAAACAGTTTTTCAATGGCATGTACCTTCACAAGACCCTTTAATTCTAGGCGATAATTCAAATATTCATGACATTTTTAATTTCCTTAAATTGGCAGACCTCAATATTAACATGTAATATAAACTTGAACTTGCTGAGAGCAAAATAACAGGCGCATTATAGCCAAAGTAGTGGCGCCACAAAAAAACCCTAAACAACAACAACAACAACAACCACAACCTCCCACCCTCAATTTTAACAGTAGTACTCCAGAAGAACTGAAATGGCTTACATAACGATTTTAGGACCTTAATTTCAATACATTAACAGTTAATGTCTACATTGCTACTATGCCTTAGTTCACACAGCAGAAAATAATGGAAGACAATTGAACTTCACTTTATGAGATTAAATTTCAAGCTGTAAACGGTAAATAAATAATAAATAACAATATATAAGTTGAAATTACAATATTGTAAGTTAGGAGGTTACTGATTCTAAACGATATATAGATATCTAAACGAAAAAGTAAAGTAACACTTATAGCTGGTTTGTGGTTTCTGCAGGGATGCCGATACTGCTTTTGGCTTTAACGTACTGTCAATTAACATTTGTTTTAAATCAGCTCTGGCGGACTCCCTCTCATTGTATAAGGTTCTGCTCTAGAGTGGCCCTCGTAGTGAATGTACGAGGCATTAATTAGTAGGAACTCATTAACAGATTGGCCGAGAACACACAGGGTTAACATGTTTACGATTGTTCATCTTCAGTTCTGTCAAGACCGCCACTTGCACGGTTAGGTAATCATGAACGCAAATGCCCATTTACAAATTGAAGGTTTAGTAACTTTTCTGGAAGGGGAGTATTGAAGCAGAATCACTGGCTAATAAACACGAGACAACAGTAGGAATAATTAAACACCGAAGATCGTGAGATTGAGGGAGAAACGATATGGCCAATCCAACTAATGGACAGAAGCTGCTGCTCTCCTTCCAGCGAAAAGAAAACACTCGGTGAAACAAGATACGAGGCATATATAACTTGCATTCAACAAATACGAAAGAAATTTAAAAGTAGAAGAATACATTCACCAACCTTTCACTTTTAATCTTCTGAATGCTGCAGAAAAGAGAAGTCAATAGCTGTTGTTTTTTTTTTAATTTGAAACCAGGAAAAAACAGTGGAACTGAAGGTTATGTTGCTGATAGAAAACAGGACGCCGTTGTACCAGTAGCTCGATTGCTTTGCTGTTTACATCGATATTTATATTGCTCTTTTGGGACTTTTAACCATTCAATAAGTAGTAATCAAAGTAGATTACCTTCCCTGGGAATCATTAAGGTAGAGATATAAACACAGATTATGCTGCTGTGTAGTGTAGTTATTTTATTTTATTTTTTTATCTCCATTGGTTTCGGTCACTTACCTTTTTTTAAGTGAGGTAGAAGGAGAAACCGAGTAAGTTTGAACTTAATATGGGCTACAGAAACAGAGAGAGAGAAAGAATGAGTACATTAACAATCGTTAGGTTGTTCGCTGTCAGTTGGAAGTTTTGATTTCTTTCAGCGGTTGATTTAACTTTTAAACACGATTTTATTTATTTATTGCAGGACTGAGTTTATTAAAAACGAAAAATATATATTAAAAGATTGTTCAAGAAAGATTTATGATCTTTTTTGCACAATCGTTTAATATATCTTTTTCTCTTTTAATAAACGCGATTAATGCAGATATAGGTATATTATCTAAATTTCAGTAAAATCTAATGTTCATATTATTTTGAGAAAAAAACAGTCGCGCCGGGTTTAAAACCTTAATAGATTTTTTTCTGAATTCTAGCTGAAAGATTATTTGCTAGTATTATTTCATATTTAAAATGGCTTTCTGACAGCCCTGATCGCAAAAGCTTTTGGTATATGATGAGGGAGGGAAGTGACTGTATAGAAATACTCGAGCAACTACAGAAACACTTGTATGTGTTTGGCACCGAAATTGAATTTTAGTGCAATACAGTCCGATTCCAATCATGATTGGCTTCCTTGGTACTCAGACCTTGCAGTCGAACTTCAGTGGTAGTACCTTAATGTGATAGTGTATTTAAAATCTTCTGAATTTCAGCTACTCCGATATGGTTCCAAAAGCTTGCTGTGATGGCACCGATTATAGGCTTACATGTTGAGTGTCCATCCAATAATTTCCGTATAATAAGAATCCCGAAGTCCTTGATTGTCACTTTTTCTGTCCGCTGCCCTTTGCTAATGCAGCGTGTCCATTAAATCAAAAAACTGTATGACCAGATGTATTCAAACATCCCTCAGAGAATATTGGGTATTGTGCCAGAAAAAGTTCCCGCGCATGCATATCAGTTCAGGTTGGTTGGTTGGATGTTGTAGGGTTTTAAGCGCGTCAACAACTTGATCCATATTGCGCCGTATATGATATATCTGTAAATTGCGTATGTTCTGTGTCGATTTGCTGAATGCCGAGTTTCCAGGATCAAAAAGCATGCTAGCCTCGCCCGATTACTCACCCACTTTATGAAAAGACAAAGAATTCCTCGCCTCATTGACGGAATTCGAACTCAGTTCTTTTCCACCCGATTTGGGGGGAAGGTAATTATACCAATTGTGCTACACGCGAGGGCGTATCAGCTCAGACGTACCATTATGAAACTCATGCACCTGCCTGTATGTTAGAAGTAGAAGCACGTTAGCAGTCACTATAGGATCGTAACTTACAACTTTCGACTTGGTATAATGGTTGGATGCCACATGAGTAACAGTAACGTATGTATTCTCGAAATTCATTTGAACCTCCGAAAATGCACGTCTCCAAAGTTGTGGTATCACCACGGTCTTCCATCGTTGAATGCTATTCAAAGAAGAAAGAACGTAGGTGATACCTTAATAAAATGGCGTGAACGGCCTCACAAACTCATAGAATGTGTTATATGAACCGTAAAGGGTAAAACATACCTCACGCATGTCATCTGTTAGAAAACAGAACAAATCCAAGAAGCCACAGGGACGTCCTTCAGTACGTCAACAATCCTTTGATACAGTTACATACCCTTGAGATGAATTGTAGAGCAGTACATAAGTCTAATATCACGATTATCAATGCAGAACGGCGTTTGCAGTCCTCAACGTTCACGGACTTTACAACAGTAACAGTTATGGACAATAATGGTCTAAAACTTGGATTGATCGGCTCAAAGCCTGAAACTGAAGTCTACTGAACACCTGTGGGGGGGGGGGGGGGAGCGCTGGGGAGTTGCGAATCTAGCTACAAAATATTTCGTTCCGATGGACGTGTTTAAGTATGGAGATTGCCAAGAGAGTGCTGTTGGAAAGTATCGTCGAGTCATGCAGTTTGGTGAAAGCAGTGCGGTGACCTGGGCTTGTTTCGGCTGGTTCAGACTTGATCCGTTGGTGGTAATGCATGAAACACGTGGTCAGTGATATACTAAAATGTTTTGAAAAATTATGCGGTCCACTGTGGCAGAATTGCAGAAACAGGCTCCGCCGGAATTAGTAAACAATGCCCCGTATCATACAGAAAAGGTCATACAAGACTAGTTATGGACAATAATGGTCTAAAACTTGGATTGACCCTCTCAAAGCCTGAACCTGAAGCCTACTGAACATCTGTGAGACGAACTGGAGTTCCGGATTACACCGCGGTAAAAAGGGCCTTTTTCTAAACCGGCTCTGGCAGATGCTTTGCAAAGAATGGAGTGAAATCTGAGAGGAGTAAACTAAGCTTTCATCTCTCAACTAGCGTGTGGTGTTAAAGCTAACACCACACGCTTCTTCATCTTGCACTATTAATAACTAATACGTCAAGGACGAGGAAACAGACATACAGTACAAGCGTTTGAGCTACCGTGATTACTAAATACGGTGATATTCTTTTCTTCTTTCTATCTTATCAATTCCTATGACCTTATGGAGTCGTCCCGTAGCATAACAACAAAATGTATTATTTTTTTATGAAAACCCCAAGCACTAGAGATATTGCGCTGGTGTACAAAACTTAAGGACCAACACTATTTCTAAAGGTTACGCCACAAAATCTTTACTTAAGATACTCTTTACTGATGAGAGTAGATTCGGTCTCAGCAGCGATTCTGGATGTCAGCTAATCTGGCGAGAGGTCGGCATACGGTATCACCCCGCAAGCATCACTGAAAGGGATCGATATGGCGGTCGAGGTGTTCTCGTCTGAGAAGGCGTTATCTTGGATGGGCGTACACAACTCTGGATACTGGAAGGCGGTACTATAACCGGTGCACGCTACTGTACTGAGGTAATCCTTTCCCATGTGCGTCGGTTCCGAGGTGCCATGGGCCCCGACTTCGTGTTTATGGATGATAACGCCACACCCCATCGCACTGCAGCTGTTGATATGCTTTTGGAAAGTGAGGGCATTGTTCGTATGGATTGGCCTGGCCGTTTCCTTCGATCTAAATCCCATCGAACACATATGAGACGCTCTCGGGAGACGCCAGCGGCACATTCACACCCACCAGAAAATGTTCAGCAGCTGAAGATGGCGCTGACAGAGGAACGGACGATGTTACCACAAGAACTTATCGACAACATTGTTCTAAGTATGGACAGGCGGTGTAAAGCCTGCATCGACATTAGGGGTGGCCATGTCTCCTACTGAGGACCACCTCTTCCCTTTGTTTCATCTTTGGCAGTGATCCATCTGTATCATGGCAGCCAGTGCTATGTTGCCATTTTCGAATAAAGTCCCTCTGTACTGTTTTGTTTCCGTTGTTGTGTCGGTGTTGTTTCCTTCATCATTTCTGGATCTCATGAGGTTCCTTTGGTATGCTTTTCCCATATCCAAGCCACTCCTATGAGAAGCTACAGGTGAAAACCTGGCTGGTCCTTAAATTTTTCACACCAGCGTAGAAACTATTACTTAACACCGTGCATGGTTTGAAGGTTTAGAAGATAAAAGAAGATACTTGTTTATGTTAGACTTGAATTTTTGTAGATTGTAATTTTCAGGAAATACGTATGAAGGGAGGTAGTTCCAGAAAAGAAAACGGAATTCGAAGGAATAAATGAGGAAGAAGAAAAGTTGGTTCTGTGAGCTTGAAGTTGGAAAGTAAAAGTATGTTGGCTGGTTGCAGCACGTGTTCGGACTGCTTTGGAAAACAGAGCGGAAATTATAGAAGCTAATTCAGAAGAACAGTGCCTGTGGAAGTATCTATAGAAAAGGTATGTAGCAAAAACAGAACATCTGTGAGACGGAGAGTGGAGAGACTTTGGGAGAGAAGAGTAATTAACTAACCTAATTGCTCTCTTTTGAATTGCGTATAGAAGCCAGAGAGCATCTCCCCAAATGTGGGAACAATATTCCATGGTAGGGCAGATTTGCGATTTGTACACAGCGAACAGCTGCTTGGAAGAAAAGTAATGCCGAGAGCGAAAGAGAAAATCCAGTTTTTAGATGCAGAGGAAGCAATATTAGTGATGTGCTTATGCCAAAACAGATTACAAGCCAGGGTAATCCCCAGTAGAGATATGTGATCCTGTCTAGAAATCAGAGTGTCATCGAAGATAAGCATAGGAGCAGAAGAATACTTTTTGCGAGATATAAGACAGGAGTGAGTTTTGGAAGGATTGAAACAACTAAGTTATATTTGCCGCTGTAGAATTACCTAGGGATCAGGATTTAATGAATTGGTAGTGGATATTAGAGAAATTTAAGCTGTTTGAGCAGGGCAAACTGGAAGGAGGAATGCAATGTGCTATCATCAGAAAAACTAGAAAAACTATGGATAGGATTTCCAGTCAGTGGAAGAAGGATATTAATATAGAAGAGGAAAAGAGTTGAAGAAAGAACTGAACCTTGGGAACACCGGCGTTGTTGAAGAAGTTAGAAGACAGAGAACCGTTTACCATCACCCGCAGTGAGCGGTCAGAGAGAAAACTGGATAGCCAATTACAAAAAAAACAGTAGGCAAACCATAAGATGGAAGCTTATTTATAAGACCTTTATGCCAAACACGATCAAAAGCCTTTGAAATGTCAAGAGCAACTGAGTTTCACCAAACTTTTCCGTTGAATTTATTTATTCATAGCTGGGTAACTTAAGCCAGTGTATCACCAGTGAATCGATATTGACAGAATCCATATTGGTGATCATTGATCAGATGGAAAGTTTATTGATAGTCTAAGGATTGGCAGTTAGTAGTTTTCTACATTTCTTTAGAAAGAGTAGAAATAAGTGCAATGGACGATAATTGGATGGGAAGGATTTGTCACCCTTTTTAGTAACTGGCTGCGGAGATGGGGGAAATCCCTGGTGCCGTGATACAACTAATGCACTTTAGTAACTGGCTAGATATGAGAAAATTGTAAAGCAGAACTGAAAACACATGTGGAATAAGAAAGCGAAAATAGGCGACACAGAACAGGAGTAAGCTGAACAGCTTAGGTTTTCAATGCAAGTGGAAAAATACCATCAGTTCCTGGCGCTTTCTTGGCATCAAGACTATTCAAATTTCTTCTGACAGGCTTCGACTGAAGACCACAGGAGGCATTGAATAGAGTGTACTAGGAGGAGGTGGTTTACCAAGGCCATCAATACTCGAGTTAGAAGAAAATTAGGATGCTGGTAAGTCAGCTTTTTCTTTGGCTGAACTGACAATAATGTCATTTGGTTTTGATAGAGGAGGGAATAGAGATAGGCAAAAGTTTCGGCCGATAGCTTTGGCAAGAGACCAGAATACTGGACTATAATTTGAACAAGAAGCAAGTTTTTTACTCTTAGCCTGTTCGAAATCTAGTTTGGACTGATTAATAACTGCTTTAAAATTTTGTGAGCTTTGATGTAGGCAGAAAATTAACGTGGAGATTTTGGATGGAAGCCAAACGTAATATGAAAAATTCTTATCTTGAATAGCCTTAGCATAACTTTTGGAAAACCAAGGTTTAGATGTAGGATGAGATTTTTTTAAGGTGGAGTGTGGAATAAAAGATTTCCTCCCTACAACAATAAAAAACTATACATTAGGGTCGATTTCATCCGGTATAGATTTCATCGCAATAAAAAAAAAACAATAAAAAAACTATTTATTAGGGTAACCTGAAAAGTTACTTCATCTACCCTTGTGTATTTTGTCTGTAAATTGCGTGTGTTCTCAAGTCGATTTGTCTTCTTTGCTGGACGAAAAACCCCCGATTCCGAGAGAAAAACCTTGTTGTCTACGCCTGAGACCAACTAACTCAGCCACGGAGTGAAAATGCCCATAAAAGTTCCTCGAGTCACCGACGGAATTTGAACCCAGGCCTTTTCTCCTCGGTGTGGGGAGGACAGTGACGATACCATGCCACCAGCGCAGACATCCCTACAAGAATAATTTCACTAACACGGTCTAAGCAAACGTCAACATCAGAAGATTTCAAACTGTAATCCAACCAAGAAAAAGGAGAAAATAAATCTTTCAGATCATCCCATTTTACATTCTTGTAATGCAAAATAGGATAAAACAAAATTCTTGTAATGCAAAATCAACAACCTAGAATTGTTTGTGAGAAAAGGTCAAGCGTGTTGGCTGTGTGGTTAGGATTCTCTGGTATTCTGATAAGTAAATGAACAATCTATGTAAGGTCATTAGTAAATGCCTCAGCATCTCGACCAGCTGGGTCCTTGTGACTAGAAAACGAAACCTAGCTGGAGTTTTGAACATTATAATCACCTAGAAAAATTACTTCGCTGATAGGACAGTTGGACTGGAGATAGTTACGTTTCAAAGAGAGGAAGTCGAAGGGTTCCAAGTGATTAGTGGAGTTGTGAGAACGATAGAAGCAACAGAAGAATTTTGACAGAATGTTGTAGAGATATTTTAAGCCAGGAAAGAACGAAAAGAAGAGATTCCAAATTACTAAGTCATGGAATATCAGAGCGGACATATGCATAAGTACCGCTTTTGAAGCGAAAGGAATCATGCAGGAATAATTAGGAAAACTGTGATGAGCATTTGTTGAATCAACCGATAATTGAGATTCTGTCATAAAAGAGTATATGGGACTTAGCAAACTGTAAGTGGACATTTACATCATTGGGATTGGAAATGAGTCCAGGAATATTTGTGAAATGAACGAGAACGTGTTTGGGAGGTTTAGATCTTTTCGCAGATTTTGTATTTTGACAATTCATTATGTATTCCCCCCCCCCGCATATACACTTCTCGGACTTCCTCCAGTCAAAATCTGGCAGAGTAGAGGCAGCGAGATTATACACTAGCCGATCTTGAAGCCTCTTAAAGAGTTACCAATAGATTCAGTCTGGTGCAATTCGGTCCAATAGATCTAGCGGCCGGCCTGCGAATACCGTTTTTGGGCTGTGCTCTCGAAATGTAAGGAAGAGTTGGTCTCGCTGCGACGTCCATCATATCCTCAAAAGACATCAATCATACTTCATGATGGAAGAGGGGGAGAATTGCTGGAGCTTTGCTCTGGAGACTAAACATGGATTCCATCACTTTAAGCCTCCAGTAAGCTATATGGTGGTATTGCTACAGTTAATGAGAGTCATTTACCACCCTAGCATTGCCTGGTAACACAAATGGGTGGCATTCTTCCACTGTGGGCGCCACAACTCGACCTCTGCTTGCATTGGTTTGCACCTGGTGCCGTATTTCAAGACTTACACATGGGGGTTACACTCAGAGTTACTAACAGTCCCTCCATCATTAAGGTACAAGCAGAGGATTTGCTGTCACAAATCGTCCGGACTTCGCCGAAATTCGGTCCACTTGACTAGGGTATCACCCTGAATATCAGTTCCATCAGCAGGCGCCTCCGTAGCCAGGTGGGAAGGTGCAGCAGTGCGTCGCACACGCTTCTTGATTAGACCGGGGTTCGAGCCCGTCACCACCAAATACGGAGGATGCGGAAAGGTCAGGGAATGACCACCGCATATCCCGGAGCAATATGGCCTTAGTTGCTAATGCTCCTAAAAACCAAATAACAACAACAACAGTTCCATCAGCGTTTTAGATTCTCAGGTAGCAAGCCCAGCTTGACATATATGAAAGAATATATGTGACAGCTTCAAGGACCATAAGGACCTATAATGTTACTTAGTAATATGGTGTTAAAATTATTTACTAGTAATTACTATAAAAAGGGACTTAGTCCATTTTTATAGCAACCTGTGATGATTTACACAAAAGTTAGAACAATTATTTAGTTCGTTTTGGAAATCAGTTTTACAATGTATAAACACTAGTAATGCTGTGTTTGTTTGTTTTTTTTACAATACAAAAGAGAGATCCAATCCATGGTCCCAACCATTTATAAGTATCTTATTCCCTGGAATATTTCTTGGCAACCCTACAACAACAATAAGTCAACAATTTTTGATTGAGTTGCGACTTAAACTATTCGTTAGCTGGCCATTTGAAACGTTATTACAAATAACTAATGAAAAGTTCATTGTTTTGAAAATAAAATTTGATTATTCGAAACGTTGCAATTTTAAGGCAACTCGCCTTAAATTTGACTTCTGGTTTTTAAAAGAATATCTGCAAATAAAACAAATCTAATTGGGAGTAGAACGTTGTCTTGCTTCTTCTGACGTTTCCAAACACTTTACATCTCTCAAAACTTGGCTACTGATCCGGAAATTGTAGAATGATGGTATTGTGATTTTAAAATGTAACCTGTGCAACTAACTCTCATAGTAAAGAGATATTGAAGCAATTTTAATTTTTTTTTAAATTTTACATTGCTAGCCGAGAAAAAAAAGGAGTCGAATAAGATCTGAAGTTAAATTAAAAAATACAAAAAAATGGATGACGCAATTATAGCTCTCGTGGGTAGTACTACAATTGGTAGAATCGCCATCTTCTCCACATCAGGTGGAAAAGACCTCGGTTCGAATCCCGTCGATGACGTGAGGAATGTTTATGGGTCTTTTTTGCAACGTGGCTGAGTTAGTCGGTCTGAAGCGAGGGTACTACGGTTTTTTTCTCCCGGAAACTCGGCTTTTTCTTCCACAAACAGAAAATCGACTACAGAACACACGCAATTTGCGGGCACTATACACGGAGCATTATGGCCTTAGTCGCTGATGCTTCTAAAAACCGTACAACAACATCCATAATTGTGATTTTTGCTTAAGTCATTTTCTCCACAGTTTCTGTGGAGAAAATGGCTTACATTTCTTCAACAGAATATGCATTATTCTTGTGCACATTTCCATTAAGAAATCCTCATGAGAAATAATCATATGGATTCAAATCTGATGACTACAGTGGCCAGGACCACACTTTTCAAAGTGTCCAGGATATCTAATTGTCATATTACGAAAATATTTCCCAAGGAAATCAAGAATCACTTTTGCCACATGTGATATTGCCCTATCTTGCTTGGAAAACGATTTTTATATATTAACTTCCATGTTTTGAACAGTTAAAATAAACTGGTTCTGAAGGACTTGCGAGTAACTATTGAGATTCATTGTTTTCACATTTAGCTGGCCCAATAGCACTGGTCTGCAAACAGAAAATAAAATTCATTGTCGAATTCTAATTCATTAATTTCCATAGTGATTTGAAAAATAACAATATTTTCCTTCACGTCAGGGTTTTTACCAAATATAAAAAATATTTTATTATAGCGTTATATTTATATAACTCTAGCCTCAAGTTTATATTTAAGCCTAACTTTTGGGTTGTAATGTGAGCAACTCATTCGAATTTTTTGCTAGAGGTTACCACAACCAGTAATGAACTCTGAAGTCTTACATGTGTGCGACGCCAGATTAATTACTGTATGTTAAATATTTAGGTAATAAATAGACATCTTAAATTAGAGCATCTTTTTATTTTGTTTCTTGCATATAAATTCTCCTTCGGTCTTTCAGTTTTATTTATATGACGGTGGTCTTGACATATGCAGTCGAAATAGATAAACAAGTTAATTAATGTACGCTGTTACATTTCGGAAATATTAGCAAATAGTAATAACTTGTGATTTATAACAAAAAATAAAGAAATAAAAGAAGCAAAAAAGCGAAGACTTATGCTCAAACCGATGAAATTTCGTTTCTGCTCATCCACCACATTGCCTATTCATTCGAACAAATGAAATATGAAATGGTTCAGCTACGACATAAGATATATGCATAGTCTATGTGACATATATGAAAAAAGAAATAAATAATAATTGCCCAATTTACATTAGCCTGATCTTATTGAAATTTGGGAAGGGTCGACAAATTTTTTAAACAGAGCGAAATATAAAATTTCATCAAAATTCATTAACCGGAAGTCGAGCTATTACATGAGGATGAAAAAAAATAAGAATTACCAAATTTCAAATTGGTCAGATTTTGATTAAATTTGATTTGACTTCAATAAATCTTTTTAAAAGGCCCAAATATAAAATATTATGAAAATCCATCTACTGGAAGTCGATTTATTACATGCGAACGGATGGACGGTCATGGTGAAGACAATAAGTGCATTATGCGCTAACGTGCCTAAATATAAACTGAACAAACTATGTTAACATGCAACTGCTTTCCAAACAGTGTTTCATTAATTACTAACATGGCAAAGGGAGAATTTTCTGTGATGATTGTGAATGTTGTCCCCCATTTAATACATGTTGTCAACTCCTAGTAAATTGGCCGGGAAGCCTTCAAAGTTAATCAATAGAAGATAATATACAATTTTCAATAGAATTTTAATACTTAGCGTATTTAATGATGGTATTCTCCAAATCCCCGGCGTTTTTAAACACTTCTAGTATTAGCCAGTTTTATTTGTTGTTGTTTGAAAGCAAATTCCCCTTCCACGTATGAAGAAAACTGAAGAAACTGGAAACTACAAGAATTTCTAAGTAAACAAAGCACAACACACAAAGAAAATATTTCGTAACAGTCAACAAGTATGTGCTTGTTTAAGTTGTGTGTCGTTGCATTAAAACAAAATGTTGCCTTGTCTTGTCTCTCAAAGGACACGCTTGCTTCTCTTGCTCTTATTTCGATGTGCACATAATCCACATGTCTGAGACAGACCGAACTGCTGAACAATCTAATGAAACTAAAAGCATTTGGGATGAAATGGAAAAAAAGGCACCTGACTAGGAATAAACAGACGGGAAACCGCTTCTCGAACTATGAAACTAAATTATTCTAAAATGTCTTATTTGAAATGCAGACGAGGAGCAGTCTTTGCCTCTATCACGGAGAGCGAAGAGAAGGAAGAAGTAAACACTGGTAGAAAAAGAAGGCAATGACAAGTGGAAGGTAAAGCAGACATCAGTGGCGTAGCCGATGCGAACCTTTTACCTACCGGAGGCAGAGAGACAGACGTGGAATTCTGTTGAATGGACGGATGATAAAAGTTCCCTTCTGTCTGTCTACCCATCAACGTAAAAGGAAGTAAAGTAGGTACTGTCACTGCCAAGTAATCTGGATATCTAAATGGTCGCGTGCTTGCGAGGACCTATGGAGAAAGTTTCAAGACACGAAGCTTTTCTTCTTCGCGATAGCACTTTAGTCAAATATAAAAGAGAAGAATCTTTGCTTGATAAAGGAGATGGAAACGGCCAACTGATTCGCATCTTCCCAGTAGTCCTCTTGGAAATATGCAGGAATGGATTTTAATTTGGATATTAAATGGGTATTTCTTGCAATAGTGCAATTTTCATGTTGATGGCCAAAATGAATGAAGCCTGGTGACGTTGGATGCTGCTTCGCAATTTCTTTATTTTATTTATTTATTTTTTTTGAGTGATTTTACGCTGAATGAATTAGTCGGTCCCTGGCCGTGAATGTGACGGTTCTTCAAGGTTATTCGATTTGCATCTAAAAATAAATTTATCGACTTCGAAATATATTAACATTCGAATTCTAAGTAGCGAGGGTATATTAGTCTAGAGTTCTAAAAATGAATGGCTAAAATGTAGGATAATTGATAGCAATTTCACTTCGCATTTGTCATGTTAAGTTAGTAGGCTAGTTGGTTTTAACCTGAGAAATACCTTACAGTCAGCAAGTTAGTCTCTGGTAAGTTAGCCTCTCTGGATCCAAAGGCCCAGGTTACGTCATCCCTCAACTTTGGACCACTAACAACCAGGAAGAACACCTACACTTTACCATCTTTCAGTTAGCAGCTTGCTTTTTGTAGTTCCCTCCGGGTGAAAGTGCAAAGATATTTGATATGATTTCCTTTGGAAATGACAGAAATTTGTAAAGTCAGGTTTACGAAATCATTCCATTATTCCCACTCGATTCCATTTTTCAGGTTCGCTTTCCCAATAGTTGACCTCAGGAGAAGTCTCTCCTTTTTAATCACCAATATTCTCCATGACAGAATAGAGCTTCGCTCACTGGCTACTCGTGTAGTAAGCGCTGAGTTCAAATCTGAGTTCAAGTAGTTGGAGGAATTTCTTAAGGCCTTTTCATTCAGGGGTGTAGGTAGCCCTTGTCACCGTTTCTTCTCCGTGAGGTGTTCCTAGTTTTTCTTTCCGCAAAACATGCAAATAGCCCATTAATGGAACTCTTCCACAGATAGTACACATTGACCACCGCAGAGTTCCGCATTGAGATGGTGGATATGTACTGTCGGGGGAATATGTGCTCCCCTAATCTTACTACCTGCTAATGCAGGGTACGCATTAGCAGGTAGTATACGTGGTTGAGCAGGCCATTATTTTTCTAGTACTATAATCTAAAAACTTGAATTAATACAGCACCTTAAATTAATAGTAACTCTAGTCGTAATTTAAAATATATCTAGTCTTATATTTAAAGAGAGAAATTTTTATATTTTTAGGGGACAGAGACAAAATTTCTGAATAAATGAAAATGAAGGTAACAATCCCTCCCTTTAAATTTATTTATTAAATTAAAAAGTTCAGAAAATACAAGTGCTATTATTCAACAATACATTTAAGAACACAATCTTTCTCTTTTTTTAAAGATTCCATGACGAAAGTAGTAATGACACCTCTCATTAATTTAGCTGTGTAACCACCTCTCTGGCTTAAAAATATCTCGTTTAAAGAATAAAAAGAAATAATATATATTTAATATGTTTTTGCATTCTTATTTTAAACATTCAAGCTTGCATTTCATTGTTCGACATATCCTTTAGGAATACAAACTTTTTTTATATATATATAATAAATCATAACGAATGTGGCAGCCTATTTGCTATTTTTGGAATTGTAATAATATGCCCCTTTTATATCATGAGGTGTGCAAATACGCGAGGAAAATCGTTCATTAACTTTTAAAATTATGAGAATAAAAATTAACATTTCATGACCACCGGGATTCAAAATGAAGTCTTTTCCACCCTGTAGAAGGAGGACTGCGATTCTACCAACCATGCCACCCACGAGGGCAAGTTAACAGGTTGGAAATTCCTTGTGTGTGTGTGTGTGTGTGCGCGCGTGAAATATTCGGCACCTCTCAGTCCTAGAGGTTGCCTGATGTTAAAGAGTTTACTGTACTTAGATTTCAGTTAAGTTTTGATACACATGTACACTATTGTTCTATAAATTGAAATATGTTACTAGGGGCACTTTAATATGATGTATAAAGAGCTTGTTAAGTGGTTAGAGACAAAGTATTTATAAATAGCGGCTGCTTTTCATGGATTAATGTTATTTGTTGTGTTAACATAGATTTCGGCATTGGCTCTCTTACTGTTTTTAATATT
This sequence comes from Mastigoproctus giganteus, assembly GCF_048544385.1. NCBI lineage: Eukaryota > Metazoa > Arthropoda > Arachnida > Uropygi > Thelyphonidae > Mastigoproctus > Mastigoproctus giganteus. Next base: position 221,651,220 of record NC_143576.1, read on the forward strand.
TATTAATGATATCCATGGCTTAAAAATATCTCAGGTATTTCAGGTTTGATGGCTAATTTTGCTGACGATACCAGATTGAGCAGGGTGGTTAATAACATTAATAAGGTCGTGATAATTTCAAAGAAGTCGAGATAAACCAGACAGATGGGCTGAAAAATGGTAATTGAGATTGAACATTAATAATGAACGGTACTGCATTTGGATATCAGTAATCCCAGAATAACATACCATTTAGAAAGCACCAAACTCGAAGTAGTTTGTGAGGCAAAATACCTAGGGATACCTGTACAATTCGACATTAAGTTCACTTGAACATTGCAGACACCTGCTGGAACAGCTCATTGGCTTCAGTCAGTGATATTCAAGAAACCCTTCTAGCAGGGACAAAGAGTATAATACAATGGTTATACAATCCTGGAATATTGTATACGTGTTTGGAAACCTCATTTTAGGAAGGGCATATATGAAAATGGTGCAGAGAAGAACAACAAGATTAGTTTGGGATATAAAGGGCATTTTTACCAAGAAAGACTGGAGCTCTATAAACTGCAGTGTGTGGGGGGACTATATAAAATGTTACTATTTATTATTATATCTCACAAGATTACTACCTTTCCTTGTATATCTCTTATTTAGATATACCTTTATTTATTTTTATTTAGATTTTTCTTAGATGCCCTCACACCTATCAAGGCCCCACCTTTTTTTTCACCTGACTGCTATACACTGTATATATCACAGAAGATTCTCAGGATCATGAGGGTAATTTCCTTTGTTTCCCCTTAATCAATTTCCAGGATTCTCTCGCCCAATTTGTGAGAGAGCAAACTCTTAACTAAGCAAGCAAAGCGTGTGTTACTTAGAATAACAGGACTCAAAGTGAAAATAAAACATGAAATTTATTACATACATATATACAACATAATATACAATTGAACTAGGCAGCATATGATCATAATATACAAAGTTGATTCAGAGATACCCTGCATATATTATTCTTGTTACAGTTTTCCTTCACTAGTTAATCCCATTTGACAATTATATAAAAAAAACATGATTCATTCTTCTTGTCTTATATCCTAATTAACTCCTAACATTTATACATTCCCTATAACTATTTCCTTTAGTCTTGGATACAATACTGTTTCATATAATAATCAAAATGCTACATTCATCATTCAACTCTTTGTTCTCACTACACTGTTACAATATTCAATCTGCACTACACTGTTACAATACCAATCTTCGGTATCCTAATTTCCCTTCTTGTTACTAATCATTCAGATAAACCATTTGTACACAAATCTTCATCAATTAAAGCACTATATTCAGAGTTGCTCATATAACTTAATTATCTATCATTTTAAAACATATTCAGACTCCTTTACACACTTTACTACCCTTCTAACACATTATAGCTATTTGTATCAATTTCATGTATTACTCATTCCTTCATTTCCCTTGCATTATTCACTAACCCTTTTTAACATAATGAACTTTGTTAGTATATCTACCTCAGAGATAATTTATCCTTCACTTTACTTTCTAGGGCTACCCCTTTTTTATTAATTACCCTACTATTTCACTAACAGTCCTTCTTATTAACTTAGCGTACTTAATATAACCCTCATCTACTTCTATCTTTTTCTCTTCTTCTCCAGAGAGGTTTCAGGCTTCCATCTTAGGCTCTCCAAGCTATCTTCTAAGGCTTTCCTTCATCTGCTTTCTCTTGAATCTGCTTCAGATTATTATCCGGAACTCTTGGCTACTTAGGTCTGGCGTCCTTGATCTCCTCCTTTATTACTGATCACTCAGATGTATCGTTCTCCAAGAGAACGATACATCTGAGTGATCTTTCATAACTTTTTTGCTTATCATCCTTAGCCTTCCCGTTACTTTTCTACTCTTAACTATTTTTCCCTTACTGTCTAGGACCCCCTTTTGCACTCCCTACATTTCTGCACTGCCCAACTTACTTCTTTCACTCTGTCTCCACGATCACTCTTTTAGCCACCTCTGTCTTTTTTTCACACTGACGACCCCCTTAACCTTTTCTCCATCGTTTGAATCTCCTCCCATAGGACTTTCCACCAATCACAAGAATTCTCCTAACTTTCCCCCTTTTCTATTTGTTAAAATTTACCATTTTTCCCCGTGTGCAAACCAAGCCTTGTTCCCGTAATTTTCTTGTCTAGTTCTTAGGGCAGCACAAACCTTTCATATCTGCCGTCGTCTCCCAGGATAGCCTTTTCGTCTTTTCACATTTGCAAAAATGTTGACAACTTACCAAAAAGCCACCACAGTGACCTGGTCTTTTCCGACCCAAACGCTAGCCCATCTGGACTTATGTCCAGATGCGGCATGGATCAAACGTTTCTTAATCACCTGCATTTCACTGACCCATTTTTCTGTTTCTAGTAACCCTTTTCCGCCTATCCACTATTGACTCCTTTGTTTACTCACAGTTCATTCCTTTTCCCACGCATTTACATTTCTATGTTACTTTCTCTTCCATTTCAGTACTATTCAATTTGCACATCTATAATCGCTTATTTCTAAATCTAGTATTCTTCCCATATATGCTTCTCTTAAATGTCAAAAATTCCTTTTCCATATCAAAAGATTTACCATCAAAGAATAATTTATTCCCAAATTACAGCCACAGATTGCTGGATTAAAGTAAACATCCAATATTGTAGAAATTAGTATTTGAATAAATTTTAGAAAAGGACTGGAAAAATTATTAAATGGAATGAGCAAATTAAATACTGCTTTTTTTTTTTTGACTAATTTTGTATATGCTTTTCTTTCTTGCGTCATTATATTAATTATGGTATGTGGAATACGGATTTTTTTTTGTTTCTCTGAGACAAGTATTAGAGACATGAAAATGAGTATTGCTGATTTTAACACTGACTCCTCCGTGTATATTCTAGAACAGAAAGATGTTATTTAAGGCTTTATTATTCATATTTCCACAGCCATCCCATTTTCTGTTTATAGCCTAAATGTTGTTTTTGTTATATTTTTATCGCGGCTAAACGTGTTCTACAAAAATGTGGTGTTAGAAAATAATGCGCCTAATCGAACTCGTTATTTTCTAATGGTAATTTAATTACACCTTATTAAGAATTAGACCTAATTAGAGTAATACTCATGGGAAGTGTGTATTTTTTTTTATTTATTTTCCCCAGTGCTCTGCTATTTTAAGAAGTTTAATTCTTGTCAAGCATCATTCGTGTACCTTCATGGTTACTCAAGTTTGAAAGGATGCGAACATCATATACAGTTTTCTGTTTTTGGAATTAAGTAATAATTCTTTATACGCTTCGTTCTTTCTAGAACATTACTATTTTCTTAACCAGTGCTCGGATCCAGTTGGATTACAATGGCCAGTTGAATCCTATTCAACAGGCCATTGGAATTTTACATATTTTAAAGTTATGTGAATATTCCAGAATTTTATATTCTATAAAAATATTATTCCTTATAGGAAACCAATAAGGAGGGAGCTACAGATATGATTACGGGTTGGATATTTGATCTGAATAAAAGTCAGATTTAGATAAATTGGAGAAGATATTCAGTTGTTCTTATCCGATCATGAATGAAGTCTTTTTTAGTGTATTTATATATGATTGAACTGTGTATTTTGGTTCGAAATGAAGATAAGATACACGAATTGTCAAAAGCCATATTTGGGTACAAAATTAAAAACATCATATTATAAAGTAAATACATATATGCTTAATATTTAATAGTTCTCGTATGCCTGAAGCACTTGATCTAAATTTTCTTGGGTTTGAATTATTAACAGCCCTTGATGGCCACCGTCACCGAGTAGATAAATGCTTGAGTTGACCGTGGTTCTCGCTCATTGATTCCTAACCTGTGGGTCACCATTAGATGAAAGACTAACGAAAAAATATATCTCTTATACATATATTTATGTCATATTAAATAAAATACTGATAAATAATATTTAATAAATTATTATTTATAACTACGTCACTGTCTAAATCACAACAATTAATTATAACATAAAATTATAATTTTGTATTATATTATAATATAATTTAAACAGCGCCAAACTTATGCAACTTGCCATACTCATGTCTGACTTTGCTCTTTTTTTAGCTAAACAATAATCAGTGGCGTCGCAATCTCCAGAGATCAACCAATTGTAGCACAGTCATGACTTACACACAATGCCAGATTTAGGTATTCCGTGGCCCTGGGGCACATATTTTTACAGGTTCTAAAATAAGGTTGCGCCGTACCCTTGTACCACTAGTATCCTGTTGGCCTGGAGCCCCCGCGATCATAGGCCGTGGAGCCACTGTACCTCAATTTTATTTGAAAAATGGCTTTATCCAAAAGAAGGTATCAATATTAACAGAAAATTTATTTTGGCATCTCTCATATTGTGGGATTATTTCGTCACTGGTATGTCAAAACTTGCTCTAATGAAGGGGCAATAATCTCTGAAATAGCGGTCTGTAACGACCCTCATTACAAATAAATAGCAATCTACTTCTTAAGAAGCAGTATGTTTATTTGAAGTGCAAAACTGAGGGTTTCTTGCACTTCCTGGTCATTTGCTTCATAACATGAGGTGCTTGATGCATTTTATCAAACTTTGTTTTCTTTTAACTAATACAGAAATGAGACTTTTGCTCCAGTCTCTGACGTGATTTGAACTTACCCCTCCAAACGAGTGCCAATGGGAGAAACTATTGACAGTTCTCAACTTCCAGTAGTTTTTGTCCTAAATTTACTTGAATTCAAAAATGATTTGAAGGAAACAAACTTGCCTTGATCATAATAATATTAAAATAACGTGATGCCTATTACGTATTAGGCCGCCGCCGATAGGCCGCCGTAGCCTAGTGGTCAGGCGCGCGGGTGCATAAGTACACGTGCCTTGAGTGACCGGGGTTCAAGCCCGTGACTGCTGAATACGGTGCTGTTTCTTGTATTCTGTCTATCTTGTTAACTCCTCTGACTGTTTGTTCGTCCCGGAGTATAAACAGAATATTTATTTATTACATTTTATCGAGGGAAGGTGAATCATACTGAAATTTCGTTCTAATGAATATTCCTAAAATTTATTGTTAAAGAACCTTTATTTGTTCATTATTTATTTTAAAATTAATAAATAAATAATAAAACGTCAGTATACATACTGGAAAAGTAAATACAATATGTTTGTACAGATTGGAGGTCATTGCTAAGTCTTGAATATTTATCAATTTTTTAACTGAAATGCCCTCATGGGTAGCACAGTTGGCAGAATCTATCTCCTCCCCATACCGGGAGGAAAAGACCCAAACTGGAGTCTCTTTGATGACGTAAGGAATTTTTATGGGCCTTTTTAACAACGTGGCTCAAGTAGTCGGTCTCAGACGAGGGTAGCGTGGTTTTTTCTCCCGGAAAGTCGGATTTTTCGTCCAACAAACAGAAAATCGACCACAGACCACATACAATTTACAGAAATTATATACGGAGCAATATGGCCTTAGTCGCTGATGCTCCTAAAACTCAACAACAACTGAAATTCTTTCGATCCTCAAAATTATATTAGTTCTCTTTGCTTGTGTCCCCAACATACTTGACAACACGTACAAAGATAAATTTGTTTACATCAGAGTGGATTTTATGTTGGATTTCTTTCCATAAATAACTGTCAAATTATTTATAACGGAAATCTTCTGTACATGATAAACCATACTTGCACGGACATAAGGATTGTTCAGACTTTGTTCCGCAGCTTACCTGCTCCGTCAGTTTTAGTTAGAATTAATGCTATGATTAACAACACTTATAAATAATGACGCCACACCAAGATTGGCTTCCCTATAAAACTCTGTCATTGTTTCCACGGGCTAGCTGCAACGCACTTGCATTAGACTCCAGGGCTAATTAAGTTTAACCATGCTCCTTTACTCGTTAATGCACATTCAAGGTACCACACCTCGTTTATTTGCTCTAGGGGCCTACCTCGTATCTTGGCGTCCTTTGTCATGAATTCATAACAAAGTGTAAAGAAAAAGAAAAAGAAACAATCTCCAATGATTCCTTTGGTTTCAAGAGACCTTTAGCTCATTATAGCACACTTCTATCACTCTCTTTCTCTTCATTGTAGTCCTAAAGAGAGCTGCTGATCCCACGCGAGACTTGGCTGTTGTTTCCCGAAGTTTCCTACATCCTTTAATCACACCATCCAAAGGGATTTCAGTTTCCTTCACTAATTAATTAAGGACTTACTATTATCAAATGGTTGCTGTTCCTTACGATGTTAGCGCTATAATTAATTAGAGCATTCTAATCAGCGAGAAATAATTACACACATATTATAGCTAATTAGAAATTTAATGATACAATAATTACTGCCTTAGTGGGATTAAAATACATTTAATGCTTTTTTTGGGCAGGCTATATTTTATCTCTTGTTTATAAGTTTCAATATTCAACAAGGTTATCGAGAGGCCGGGAAGCTAAGAAATATTTATAAGATTCATTAGAATCGTTTGGTTTAGTGTGGTGCTGTAGTTGGTAGCCCTGAAAGTGCACGTGAAATAATTCCACTAGATATTCGAGAGGAAAGTAGGAAAATAAAGACAAATTTGTCTGCAAGACAAATTTTTCAGCACTCAGTGACGTAACCATTTCACTTGAAACTTCAACTTTGCATTCACTTTTATGCTGTTTTTTTGTTAGGAAAACGTAAAGAAAAATATTTTAATTTTGTTTTGTTTAAATACTCGGGTTATTCATTCTGCAAACCAGAAAAGTCAACCATGGAATGCAATTTATGGACACTATATACTGAGGCCTCATGGCCTTAGTTGCTTCGGCACTCATTCTAAATAGCTTAATCAGCTGCAGCTAGGGAAGGAGACCCCAAAGGAACCTACGAGAAAAGTTAAATCTGTCGAAGGATGCGTATGAACGGGTGGCATGGTGCTTATAAACACCGTCCTCCCCACTATAGATGGAAAAGGTCCGGATTCGACAGATTTCGACAGTTCCTCGTGTCGTTGACGGGATTCTTCAATGACACGAGGAACTTTTTTTATGGGCTTTTTTTCACTCCGTGGCAGAATTAGTCGGTCTCAGGTTCCCCCTCACCGGAAATTCCAGATTTTGTCCAGAAAAACAGGAAAATTGACCAGAGAGTACACGAAATTTATGGACGTGGACATATAAGTTAGTTCTTGGGTTGCCCTAATATGACAGTTGTCGAATATGTGAGCCAGGATCTTGTATTACTGATGAAAAACTGTAATATTAATGTGCCCAATTAACTCGTGGCTGCGTTAAAATCCGAGTGGAGGAACATATCACCTAACATTTATAAAAAGCTGGTTGAGAGTATGACTCAAAGATTAAAGACCGTCATAAAAGCAAAAGGTTTCAGCACAAAATATTAAAAATGATACAATAAAAGCTCTTTTATTGTCTAAAGGCAGGTGTCCGGATTTTAATGGTAGGGCAATGTATATATAGTACATTGTTATGTTGAGATGGATATCAATCTAGAAAGCACTGTATTGTGTGGTTAACTCTCTCAATGAAAAATCATCCGTCCCACACCAGGTAGAAAAGACCCCGGTTCGAATCCCATCACTGACGCGAGGAACTTTTATGGACCTCCTTGGTTGAGTTGGTTGGTCTCAGGCGTGGACAGCAAGGTTTTTTCTTCCCTGGAAACTGCGGTTTTTCGTCCAACAAAACAGGCGAATCGACCAGAGAACACGCAATTAATGGATATCATACATATGGGCCTTTAAGTTCAGTCTTGGGTGGCGTTAATGTGATAGTTTTTGTCTAAATGAAAATTTTATAACGAGCCTGCTTGATTTCTGTAAGCTTCTCAAATATAGAAATTTGGCAGAAATCCTTAGCTCTCTATATTTTACCTTAAATAGTTAATATGAATACCCACAAAGGCTGAATGATTTAACAATTGATTTTATTGAAATCTTGTTTAAGGAATAACCATCTAAACACAATATTCTTATAATACCATATGTTATATTTATTTTATTTTAAGATCTTGAAACGACTTTCCCAATAATCACTATATTCAAGAGTAACAGCTGAAGTCGATAACATTTAGAAACAGAGTAAGAGATGAAAGTGATGTTCGCATGAAACAGAGAAAAAAAACTCACCTGATCCGTGTCAGATTGGTAATTCGGATACATCTAGTGATAGTCAGGCTACACACATGGCTAAAACTTAAGAAAAACTATGTGGCAAAGATGGATCCCTAACCAATTTGTGTTCTTATGGCAACAAGAAGATGACAATACAAAATATATGCCACTCCGAACTAGGACAGAAACCGCTCCATGAGTGAAGTCATTTATCTTCCTGATTAATGGGAAACCACATCGAAAGGCCATGACATTTCAGTGGCAGCTCGTATATCAATCGAATCAAGAACATTTTATCCAAAGCCGTAATCCGGCAAGTAGGTCAAGGGTGGAATCTAAGTAGAAGCTTAGCGGCTTATAAAAATATAATTACAAACCAAAACAGAACCTCTCACAGCATGACTTAACGTCTCTCTTGAAAAGAGTAGAAGAGAAGTTTGATATATATATCCATCCCTTGAGCTTTTTTTTTTAGCTGCTCTCGATTCTGCTGTAGAAGTTTTTCAGTGAGTAATTTCTTACCTTCAGACACGATAAAGTGCAGTCTACTACATCCACATTTTCGCACGGTTGATTGTTTTTGGCTCATGCACACTTGGATAAGAACTCCACCGGCCTTGAAGAAGAGAGATCTGTTGCAAAGCCTAATCCCACTTGAATGTTTGTGACTTATTTTGTTTGATATGAAAGGACGCTGGCCATTTCCTCCACTATGACTTTTTTTTTATTTTCTGTATGACGTCGTCTTCTTTCAGTTGATATCTGTGGTTGATTTCAGTGGATTATTTCTGTAGTTGAGTTCCGTTTGCATTTCCCTCCTAGCATAAACGCTGTACAGGGGTTAAAACTGAATAAATAAATAAAATTTCTTCATGGCTCTTGAGTTCATCTATTTTATCTTTCTATCCGTAGCTGGTTTTGTCAGTATGCCTGTTTTGACTGTTCACAAGTGAAGTCTCACAGTTGCAGTCGACAATAGTATTGGCATTAGATCTAAGTTCGAATTCTGTCAATGACGCGAGGAATTTTTATGGGTCTTATTCCACAACGTGGCGAGTTATTCTGTTTCAGGCGAGGGTAGCATGGTTTTCTCCCGAAAACTGGGGTTTTTTGTCCAGCAAACTGGCAAATCAACCAAGAACACAAGCAATTTACAGACATAATATAGTTTGTCTGTAAATCGCAGATGCTCCTAGAACCTTACAACAACAATACCTCAGTCAGGTCCTCCTTCCTCTACAAAGGATGTCAAGCTTTTCAGTCTACTCTGAAAAGTCTGCTCTTTGCAGCACTTGCTAAACCGTTCTTCGTAAGAACAATGATTAGTTCGCCTTATCGACCTAGTTTTCCTTATTTAGAAGAGAACCTAGACTGGAACCTGCCCCAATAAAACGACATTTAGAAGTTCTAGATGTTTTGTAGAACCACCGACAAAATGACAACTCGTTTTTTGGTGCTTCTACAAACTCAGAGGTGCAGCTACTAGAGCTTTACGAATTATTCCAAGTGTGGTTTAATTGTTGTCTTATATAAAGTAATAATGATGTTTCTTCTGCCTACTTTCAAAGGCCGAGTAAGTAATTGATAAGACATTATATATCATCTTGATATGTAATGATGATACACTGAGTAATCACTGAATTATGACCACCCCGATGAAAACTGAATGCGACCCGTTGACCACGTGAGGTACGAGAGTGCGCAGTTAGTCGACCTACGTAGCATAGATAAGGTGTCTGGTTCAGTAGGTAGTAAAATTCTAAGCGTGAAAGGAAAGATTCAGTAGGTAGTAAAATTCTAAGCGTAAAAGGAAAGATTTATCGGACTTTGATAAAGGACAGATTGTGGGTGCTCGACGAGCTGGTGCCTCGATTTCACAAACGGCTGAACTGGTGGGGTGTTCGAGAGCCGCCGTAGTTAAAGTGCACCAGGACTGGCGTCAAATGGTCAAACAACGACCCAAAGGCAAAACTGCAAAGGTCAGCGAAAGGTTGATGTTAGAGGTGAGCGCCGGGTCCGACGACTCGTACAGGCGAACAGGCGCAGCACTGTTGAAGAGTTGACTATTCAATACAACATGGGCCAACCCGGAACAATATCTGCCATGACCATGCGCCGCACGCTCGCACGTATGGGCTATATCAGCAGACGACCCCTACGACATCCTCTCCTAACTAAGGTTCATCGGCGTAAAAGACTCACCTGGTGCAAAGAGCGTACAAGTTGGACGTTTAGAAGACTGAAAGAAGGTGTGCTGGTCTGATGAGTCACGTTATTTACTCCACACCGTGGATGGCCGTGTACTGATTTGGTGTCAACAACATGAGGCTCTTGATCCATCATGCATGGTATCAAAAGTGCAGGCCGGTGAAGGCGGTGTATGGTGTGGGACATGTTTCACTGGCAGGAACTTGTACGTTGTTCCACATGCACCTTGGTGCATGTGGAACAACGTATCAATGGCCTCCGCTATCGTCAACTGCTTGCTAACTGTGTACACTCCGCTATGTCACACTCTTTCCCGAATGGCGATGGTGTCTTCCAAGACGACAATGCGCCGAGCCATCGGGCATTTGTTGTGCAGGAATGGTTTGAGGAACACAGTTCTGACTTCCAGCATATTGATTGGCCTCCGAACTTCCCCCTGATATCAATCCCATAGAACACTTTTGAGACACTGTGGAAAGACATATCAGGCGTTTGGAATCACAAATCACCTCCATACCTGCATTGCTGACCGCATTACACACAGCTTGGTTGACCATATCTCCCGAACGCTTCCGACATCTTTTTGAATCAATGCCACATCGGATAGCTGCTGTACTGAGGGAAAAAGGAGGACTTACGAAGTATTAGGTAGGTGGTCATAATTCAGTGATTACTCAGTGTATACTATCTATACTGAATATACTATATCTATACTGATTAACTGCATATTTGATTATCATAACTGCTATGTATATTTGATCCTTAATTCTCTTTAACTACTCTCCTCTCTCTCTCTCTTTCTCTTCCGAAATCCGTAAGTTACTCCTGAGTTGGTCTTCTCGAGGTACAAGACAACATTTACAAATATTAACAAGTATTTACAAGCATTAAAACGTACAAATCCCTTTGGAGCAATATAGTGTGGTTCGTCATTACTCTCCCATCATTCAAGTCATTGGAATACTTTTAACGGCTTTCCCTTTACTCCCACTTCAACATCATTAATAAAGATTAGAAGTAAGAAGCGACTCATGCACCGATCCCTGAGCACTTGCTAATCTGAAGTTCAGTTTTGATTCCCCCCTCCCCCGCTGTCTCCTGATTTCTGATCCATCTCTGTTTTTCTCTAATTTATGCAATAACCTCTCATCTGGAACCATATCAAAAGGTTTACTAAGGTCCATATACATGATGTCAAAGTTTTGTTATGCATCTAAATGTTTTAACCAGATTTTAATCAAAGTAAGATCACACAATATTTCTCTCTCACGAGCCCATCTTGAATCTCGTTAGGATTCCATTCATATCGAGATGGTCTGTGTTCTTTTTTCTTGTTTTTAAGCCTAGACCATGAAGTTAAATGTATTATGTCCGTAAATCTCGTGTATTAAGCGGTTGGCTTGTTTATCGGGATGAAAAGCTAAATCGGTCATGAAGTGAAAAAAGTTGATGAATATTTCTCTGTGTAGACTGGAATGCACCTTGCTGGCTTCGTGGGAAATGCTGTGTGATGCGTTTGGAATAAATGTTATGTTCCACTTAATGGAGTCAAATCCGATTACAATAAAGTGCTTCATTCCTTGGCTTTATTTATTTTTTTTTTGAACTGCAGTTTTTTAGATGCTCTGAATATCATTATTTGAAATTTCAGCGCTGTTCAATTATTTGAGAGGCTTTCACTTTAATTATAACCACCCTGTATATGAATATCACATTCTCGTGATTTGTTATTATAGATATACAAATTTTTCTCTTTTCCTTATTTAATGTAATATTTTATTAATTAATTAATTGCAACAGTAAAGTTTTTTTTATATAAATTAATCTCCTCAGTTTTCATGAAGCCTACATTAAAATTATATTAAGGAAGCTTTGCCATCGAAATTAATTAATTAAGTACAGTAACTAGAAGCCTTTTTGGCTATAATCTTAAGGTCGTTATTTTTTATAAAAAAAGAATGTTATCATGAAAAGAATACTTTGTTCTAATTAAACTTTAATATGTAAATAACAATACCCACCATCAAATCAACTTTTAGAATACAGTGGATGACACATATTGTGATCATTTTGGATTCAAATAAAGTGATAACAGTAACCGATGGAAAAATAATGAGAATGTTCAGAGTTGTTTATTGATGCAGAGCGGAAATGTGTACATAAAAAGGTAGAAGTGAACCAAAAACACTAACATAAATCAATATAAAATACAGTACTTTAATTTGACTGTCCACTATTTCTTGGAGAATGTCATCAGTAAAAATGAAATAATGTTTCTGGAAGTCCATGCAAACTATTAAAAACAAATAAAGATAATATTAAAATCAAGAATTAAAAAGAAAGGTTAATTCTCTACTATAAAACAAGCCAGACTGGTAGGAGCAGATATAATCTCTTTCACGAAATAACGACACTGAGAACCATGCGAACTGTAAGAAGCAAAATCAGTAACTAGTCACGCAACGTGTTGGAGTTCAAGAACAAATTGGGATGTTACGTAATCACTTCCACTGTACAATCATAAACCACTGTAAGGCAAAAAAAAAACCCCGATAACATAAACCTTCTAGTCTTTACAGCTGTGCCGGAGTGATTTGTAATAAATAGTTAAATAAATAAATAAAATCTTATGTCACATGATTATTCAGTATATTTAACCACGTATTTCATAAATGCTTAGCTTTTCGCATGTGTTGAGAAAACAGTTTTGGCTGCTTTCCTTCTTTTTTTCATTAAGAGACTTTGGTTCTCGTTATTCATATATTTTCTGTAAAATATTCACTCTCATAGCAGTGTGACTGTAATTTATTCCTGAATCTTATTTCGTAACTTTGTTTAAAAATCTTTCAGAGGATTTTTGAAGAAAGCCGGTTTGAAAATCCTTTGGGCTAAAATTTCTTTTCATCTTCTAAGTTAATCATAACTTCCTTAAAGTTTAACATCATCTCTTTCGTATTCCCAACAGGGTTTTGTCCTCTTGTTTAGTAATTCAGTCCATTTTCTGCTTTCTCTTCTGACTTTAATCGTTACACAACCGAAGAGCATCCAGATATTTTCTTATAGCCTCTTTACTGCAACCTCATATCATTCTTCGTAATTTCCGTTTCTCTTATGTCACCGTGAATTCTTTATCTTCTCCCAACTCCACTCCACGATAGCTTTCTGTTTTTCTGTGTGTGTTTCTACTTCAAAACAGTTGATTTAAGTTCTTATCGCAGCTTCCATAGATGTTGTTTTTTCTTGATCTAGAGAAGAAATAAGCTTCTCCGCTGGGTCTTAAATGTATTTCCATCAAACTCGGTAGCCTTTCTATGGTTATTAATATTTATTTTGTAAGTACATTTAGAGTCTTTGAGGAAATTCTGAGAAATTTCTGGTTTTTAAAGTAAACAAGTGAAGAACGAATTATATAATTCGGTTTTATCATAATGAAATACAAGTACGATATGTTTTGCTTTACTGAGGTTGAAAAAAATATTTTTATTATTTATTTTTCTGGCTAGTGAATCAAGAATTGTGCGCACCATTGACCATAGAAGAATGAACAGCTCAAAATAATGAATACAGCTGGGATGTTCAGGCAAAATGCCATAAATGACCATTTTTTGTATTTCTGGAAAAGAATGCTTTCTTTTCAAGTGTCTTTCCTTCCATTCTTCTCTATTTTCTTTTCGTTTACTTGAACTAGTATATCTGTTTTCCAGTGAAACCTTGAAAGGTAATAGAAAGAAATAAGAATTTAATCTTGGCATGGACAAATCTTGAGAGGGAAAGGTGTAGTGGGCACGATAACTCGTGTGGAGTGAAAAGAACCCCAAATTTCCACCAAAGTTGGGGGTCACTGGGTTTAAATTTAATACAGATTGGCTATGTTTCGGAATCTTCTTGAAAACCATTAGACCTCTAAGGGAGAAACATAGCAAAGGAAATAAATTTGCAAAGCTAAATTAGATAATTCAAAGTATTAAATTAATTGGTATATAAAAATGGAGGGATTAATATGGAGGCAGATGCCTAATTTTATAACACAAATGGAATAAATAATAAAGATAAATATTTTGAGAAGAGAACTGAAAGAGAAGAAAAGATTAATTTCTCCGCCTTTCCGAAAAAGCAAGACATAACAGGTGAAAATACCAAAAGCAGAGAAAATAAATAAAATATCACTATTACATTTATCTCACAAAGGGAAAACGGGAAATTTCCTGTATTTTTTAGGGAGAAAATTTACGTGTAAAGAAAATTCAAACTTCTGAATAAAGTAAGAAAAGCACATTACAACCATTAGACTCCAAACTAGTGGTACTTAAATTGTGGTCCTTGGAGGTAGTAGTAGTAGTAGCAGTAGTAGTAGTAGTAGTAATAGTAGTAGTGGCATGTGATGCAAGAAAGCAAGTTTATGAGCTTATGCAGCATCAGCCAAAAAAAAAAAAAAAAAAATCACACCATTCCCTCCAAATGCCTGTCCAGTTCTTCCTTAAATTTATTCAACCTATCAACGCCCACAACGACAGATGGAAGTTTGTTCCAGCAATTAACCACCCGCTGGCTAAAGGCAAATTTCCGCACATCTATTCTACATCTGTCCTTTATGCCCCCTTAGGTTCGTAATCTGGACAAGTGGAAGGATCCCATCAGCATTGAGCATGCTCAATCCATTCAAGGCCTTATACACTTCAATCAGATCGCCTCGCAGGTGCCTAGTATCCAGAAGCTGAAATTTGCAGATATTAAACCTTTCTTCATAAGAGCACCCCCTTTGTTCCCTTCACCAGTCTTGTTGCCCTTCTCTGTACTCGTACTAGCAACTCTACATCCTTCCTAAAATGAGGCTTCCAGACCTGTACGCACTACTCAAGGCGTGGCCTGACCATTTCCTTATACAAGGGGATAATCACCTTCCTTTCCCTGCTAGCAAAATTCCTATATATCATTAACAAAATCCCATGACCTGCCCTGGCAGCCTGTCTGCATTGCTCAGAAAACTTCATATCTGCCTGCACAATTACTCCCAGGTCTTTTTCATTTTCTACCACCTTTAGTGTGGTACCACACAGTTGGTACGTTTCTCTGGGGTTACTTCTACCCATATGCAGTACTTTGCATTTGTCAAGGTTAAACTTCAGTTGCCACTTCTTAGCCCATCTGCCCAAATTATCTAGATCCTATTGCAGTAGCACACTGCCATTACTGTCATTAACAACCTTGCCAACCTTTGTATCATCTGCAAACTTTAAGCTTGATATACCTTATGCAACATTAAGCTTGATATACCTTCATCAATATCATTGATAAATATACAAAACAACAGTGGACCCAACACCGAACTTTGTGGGACTCCACTAATAACATTAGTCCACGAAGAGCAGCACCCATTGATTACCACCCTCTGTCTTCTCCCACTTAACCATCCTTTTATCCATTGTAGCAACTTACCCTTAATAGCATTCTGCTCCAATTTGTACAATAGTCTTTCATGCGCAACCGCGTCAAAAGCTTTCCTGAAACCCAAATATATGAAATCAAAATTATTTTTTGCATCCAGTTTCTTTGTAACCACATAATAATATCCTATCAAATTTGTCAGACAAGACTTTCCCTTAACAAACCCATGCTGTGTCTGAATTCTTGCTGCAGTCTTGTCTAGATGATCCTGCAATGCATCTTTAACCAGTGACTCCATTATTTTACCCGGAACAGAGGTTAAACTAACTGGTCTGTAATTACTCGTGTCACCCTTCGATCCCCCTTTGTGAATTGGGGATACATTTGCACATCTCCAGTCCGTGGGAACCTCCCCTGAGTTCAAGGATGCTCTCATAATTATGGCTAAGGGTTTGCTTAGTTGCTTTGCCGCCTCCTTTAATATAACTGGATAGATCCCATCCACCCCAGGTGCTTTTCTTATGTTTAACTTCAACAATTTCTCCTCCACTTTGCTCGCAGTTATTACAAAATCATTAAATATCCTGCTGCAATTTTATAACCTTCTGCCATTTTCAAACCTTAATAATTCCTCACGTGTGAATGTAGATGCAAAATACTCATTCAGTTTGTTTGCTATCTGAGCAGGATCATCAACAGTCGAACCATCGATGTCAAATGGACCGATCAGATTCATCCCCTTCCTTTTAGAGTTTATATAAGTAAAGAAATCCTTGCTGTTTTTCTTAGCATCTTTTGCCAAAGATTTCTCGTAATCTGCCTTCGCCTGCCTAACCTCCTTTGTGACCTGATTAAAGACTAGCTTATAACTGCTATAGGCTTCTGTGTCACCCGATAATTTATATGCATCCCGTGCATTTTTCTTCTCTGTCACGAGTCTCATTAGTTCATTTGATAACCATTTAGGCCTAAACGTTGAACAATATTTCTTAATAGGTATGAAACTTTTAGTATCATCCACGATTAATTCCTTGAATGCTTCCCACTTAAAATTTACTGTTACATCGTCAGTTGATCCCACTGTACAGAATTTAAAAACTTTCTGAGATCACTGTACTGATCTTTACGGAAGCAAAAACCCTTTCCTTTACCCCTGATGGTAATTAAATCTTTAAGTAAATCCAATTAGGTGGCAATGATCACAGTACACTGTGATCATTGCCACCTAGTGGTTCCTTTATCTGCAAATTCTTAATACACGAATGATCACTGCTGATAACCAGATCAAGAGTATTACTTTCTCTGGTTGCCTCTCGAACATGCTGCTGCAGAAAACAATCATCCAATAAATCCACAAAAGTCTGACTAGTGTGTGAATGACCAACCCACAAGTTCCAGTCAATATCTGGGAAGTTAAAATCCCCCATTATAAGAGATTCTGATTTACTGACCCACTCTATTTCTCTGTACAATTGTTCATTGTACTCATTCAAGTCATTAGGCCTATAACGCACTCCTACTCTTATTTTTGCTTTCGCAGTGCTTATGTCACACCAAACTGACTCAACAGTGCACTGTTCATCTATATCAACTGGGTGCACTTCTTTTGATTTTATGTTTTTCTTAATTAACAGCATAACACCTCCTCCCTTTTCTATCCTGTCTATCCTTTCTGTACACATTGTACTCCCCAAATTCCAGTTCTGCATTCCTTATATCTGTGTGACCCCACGTCTCTGCTATCCCAAAAATATCCGCCTTTGATGTCTTGATCAACACTTCAAATTCATCAAATTTATTTACTATTCTTCTAGCATTGGTATATATGCAAGCATACATGCTCCTATTCCTATTCCTAGTTACCCTAACACATCCCATATATCCACCTATTTCAGGATGACTGCCATCCGTCCCTGAAATCCCCAACACCCCTCGCTCCAGGTCGCTACTTATTCTAATAGAAGTTGTGCAAGAATCACCTTCACCTCTGCCTACGGCTACTGTTAAACTATTAGTCCTTGTATCCCCCCAAACTATCAATTTTCCGACCCACCTAACACTGCCTCGATAGCATTAGCAAATATTCTTGCACCCTTTCTATTTAAGTGTATCCCATCCCTGTAGAAGCAGTCTCTCCTGTTAACAAGTACAGACCAGGCTGAAAAAAATTCTATCCCTTGAGCCTTGCACAATCTTTCCAGGGCCGAATTGATCGACAAGGCTCTCATCATATACTCCCTCCTAGGTCCGCGAGAAGATAAACTTCTATTGCTATCATGCTTATTTTGTGAGATAAACCCTTGAAATTTTTTTCTGGCATTTCTGGAAACCCTGTAAACGATTATGTATACGAGTATAGCCATGCTTGCACAAGAATGGACAAATCTTTAATTTTATTTTTTAAATCTGTATACTTTGAAACATGGAAGGGTAAATTTTGAAAATGGATTAAACGTATTTTTGTTTGTTAGTTACAATAATTTTATTATTAAAAAAAAACATAAAACAAAATCATATATTAATTTTGTGGTTTGCTGGAAGAGCCAGGATCGACAAGCATCCGCGGCCGAAAAAATTTGGTCTGGACTCTTGGTTGCCATTTTATGTAGATGAAAATTCTTTAATTGAGTTAATCAAATTTTCCCGAATGATATTTTTTGAAAAGAACATCAGAATGCATCCATGTGGCTACAACTTCTTTTACCAATGCTCATTTTCTCGTTTTACTGTTCCATTCGAATTTATCTCCTATATACAATCAATGGCGTATTAATTATACCGAACCGTTACAAGAAATTCAAGATTTTCATATGTTTGTTTCTTTCAAGTGAAAAAAAAAAATGAATTTCAAGAAAAGAAGTATAAGGAGTATGATCAAAATGGTTCGGAAACGACTTTTCATTTTGAAATTGAAGCGTTAGGATTTCCGGCAGTTGCCAAGTGCTGAGACTCGTCTAGACATAGTAACATTAGCATTAACTTCAGTAGGGGCATATGATGCAAGATAGCAAGCTTATACGACATCAGCCAAAAAAAAATTCCCATTTCACCCATCCATTCGCTCTAAAAGTTTGTCCACTTCTTCCTTGAATTTATTTAAGCTATCAACTTCCACAACTACAGATGGAAGTTTGTTCCAGCAATCAACCACCCGCTGGCTAAAGGCAAATTTCCGCACATCTGTTCTACAACTGTTTTTCCTCAATTTGAATTTATGCCCAGGTGCGTAATCTGAGCAAAGGAAGAATTTCATTGAGCTTTCTGAAACCATTAAAGGCCTTATACACCTCAATCAGATCACCTCGCAGGTGCCTAGTCTCCAGACGCTGCAATTTGCAGAACTGAAGCCTTTCTTGATAAGAACGCCCCTTTGTTCCCCTCATCGATCTCGTTGCCCTTCTCTGTACTCATCCCAGTAGCTCTATATCCTTCCTAAAATGCGGCTTCCGGACTTGTATGCAGTACTCAAGGGGTGGCCTGACCATTGCCTTGTACAAAAGCATGAGTCACTTGTTAATCTGCAATCTGATGAATTAGTGTGCGTTTAATAGAGGTTCTTTATGTTTTTATTCGTACTTTAAAAGGAGTGATTTTACTGAGCAGCAAATTTGCATCAAGTTTTATTTTTGCGAAACAAAAATTCGCGAAATGCTAAAAACAGCTTTCGGAGAAGATACTGTGTCGTTCGAAGTTTTTTCAGTGGTTGACAAATTTAAGGACGGCCACTTCGTCTGCGCGGTAGCACAGTGGTATCATCACCGTCCTCCCCACACCGGGTGGTAAAGGTCCAGGGTCGAACCCCGTCTATGACGCGAGGAACTTTAGTGGACTTTTTTCACTCCGTGGCTGAGTTAGTCGGTCTCAGGCGTAGATGGCAAGGTTTTTTTTTCCCTCAGAGACAGTTTTTTTCGTCCAGCAAACAAGCAATTTACAGACAAAATAAATATATGGGTAGATGTAATCATTTACGGGGGACCCTAATATCATGATTTGTTTTTTGTCCGGCCACTTCGAAGATGGTCATCGCTTTGGTCGTCCAATTTCAAAATTCGACGATTCAGTTATTCGTGTTCGTGATTTGATGGACGTTTGATCGTTCGGGAAGTTGCCAGTGAAATTGTTATTTCTTATGGAGACTTGTCAAAGAATTTTAATACAAGATTTGGGAATCCAACGCGTTTCAGCCAAATTTGTGCTTCACATGCACTCTGATGATCACAAGAGAGTGGCGAGTGTTACATGTCAGAATCCTCGTCAACTTGTTGTTGCTGACCCAAACTTTGAGTCAGCAACAACAAATTGACAAGGATTCTGACTTTGTTTCGTCCATCACTGTGGCTAATTGTGAGTGTAATGCAGTGATCCCGAAACAAAGATCCAGTCCTCTCAATTGAAGAATCCGTTTTCGCCAAGGTCGAAATAAGCCAGACAATCTAGATCAAATATGAAGAGTTTTCTCCAAGAATTCTCCATTACCTGACGATACCTTAGTATTGAGACCAGATCTTCATCTTCCAACGGCCTCAATACTCCTACTGCTGCAAATATTAATCTGCCAAAGTCAGTTAACATTCATGATTCAAGTCATTCAACAGAGCAATTTACGGCCAAACAGACACTGTCAGATTATTCTTCTTATGTAAATCGAACTGCTCTCACCACCTGTTCTCTTCTGCGGAATACTTCTGCTTGTACTTCTACTTTACAAGCTTCGAGTCACCAAGGGGAATCCTCTTCAACATCAGTTAAGGCAACATATGCAAAAATAATTGCTGCCACATCTAATGAGGTCTTCAAACCATAGGACTGAAACCACAGTGAGTAAACCTGCTTCGAATTGCCAGTCTCAAATGCCACACCAAAGATCAAAACAGAACAAACCCTCAGAAAATACTAAAGCTTCTATATCTCAAGCTACTTTCTCCAAGCTTCCAGCCAAAATGTACCAAACTCAGAAAGACCGAATTTTTGTTTCTAGGCTTGGACCTACCACTAAATCTGAAGATCTTATCAACTTAATTAAAGAAGAATATGGTTTTGGTGTGGATGTCGGTTCTCTGAAGACACGGTGTCCCGCCTACTCATCTTTTATAATAACATGCCTTCCATCACAAACAGAAAAAGTGCTGAATCTAAGATCCCTCTTATCAGGGGCTCTAGTAAAACGCTTCACTGACAGACCACCAAGGGAATCTACAACCTATTCTCCACATGCATAGCAATCAGTGGCTCTGCTATCTACACAAACTACGTTCTCCTCTCGTAATAGAATCCCCAGATTTCAACTGTTCAGCGTTTACCTTCAGAATTGTAGGAGTATAGTTAGCAACCTAAACCACTTTAGAGCAATCCAAGGCTCACATATTTACGACATTTATCTACTCACTGAAACCTGGCTCTCCATAGATATTGATGATCAGGAGATTATGGATGGGCAATATACAATCCATAGAAAGGACAGAGGATCTCGTGTGGGTGGAGTAGCTATTATCCATTCTAGTCACATACTCTGTGAAATTGCATCAAATTTTACAAATATTGAATCATTATATTGCCTTCTACATCTTGGCAAGTTAAAAGTTTTATTAGTATTACTTTATTTTCCACCTCCCTTAACTAATAGTGAACTTCAGTACTTAGAAAACTCGCTGGACTCTGTCTTCCCGCTAATTCAATCTGCTGACATAGCAATGGTTTTGGGTGACTTTAACTGTCAACTGGCCAATTTAGGATCTTCCTCTCCATCACTGCAGACTAGGGCTCTCTTTAATATGTTTCACAGCTATGGTCTTGAACAATTTTGCAATTTTCCAACCAGAGAATTTACCTACCTTGACCTAGTATTCTCCTCTACTGATATTGAGATTCGCAAAGAGTCTTGTATTCCACTCGGATCATTTGCCAATTACTTTTGACATCACTGTGACTTCTCATAACCTGAAATGCAGTTCCCGTTCTCGACCATTCAATTTCAGAATGGCTGACTGGCCTCTGCTCAACCTAGCTCTCAGAAATATGGACAGGCAGCTCTTTGATGCTGTTGATGACATCGATGTGCTCACCAACAACCTGATCAACTGTGTCCACTCAGTTATATCTGACATTGTTCCTCAATCCCATCTGACGGCACGCTCTACCTACCCGCACTGGTATAACAGCGAACTAATACATAAAACTAAATCCAAAGAATTCTATAGAAACAAGTATAAGCAATCAGGGGACAGTCAATACTACGAAATATTCAGCTAACTCCGCAAACAAGTGAAAACCCTCATATTAAAATTTTACAACATGTATACAGAATCAATTAAGGATAGTCTACTAACTCACAGAGATATTAAACCATTCTGGAATTTCATGAAGCATAAGAATATAACCAGTAGAAAGTTACAACTGCATAATGCAGATGGAATTCTCTTATCGGACGAATTCAATATTGTTCAAGAGTTTGCCAGACATTTTTCCAGAATCCAAACAAACGATACATTGAGATCTGCCTCATTTCCTGACTTCACACCTGTTAAAGATGATATTCTCATCAACATCTTTATCACAGGTGAAGATTTAATGTCAGCATTAAAAAGCACGAGAAATGACTATACTAGAGGTCCAGATAACATTCCTGGCTTATTTTGGAAAATGACTGTCGCTACCTTAAAACCCCTCATACTGCGGATCTTCAACTTGTCTCTCAGGCAGGGAAAGTATCCTAATCACTTTAAGCAAGTCAATATAGTTCCAGTTTTCAAGAAAGACGATAAAAATGATATAACTGATTACAGACCCATATCGTTGCAAAACAGTCTGGCTAAACTCTTCGAATTCTTCAGGCCTTTCATAGATCAGAACCAACATGGTTTCTGCAGTGGCAAGTCAGTAGTCACAACTTTGCTTCCTTTCTGGCAATACACCTCTGAAGTCCTTGATAACCACCTTCAAGTTGATGCGGTCTACACAGATATATCTTTCTTTCTTCTTTCTTTATTAACAAAGAACAGCAAGCGGCCCCTAGCCAGAAACTGGCAAATCCGCTATGTACATGCATAGATATATATACAATGATATATATATGATACAATATATAATGATACATACAATGATATATACATATAATCGTGTTAATTACAATGTTATAGGTGTGATGAACATGTATCATGTTCACAGAGCAAATCACATCACGTAATTAATCAGAAGTATTACTTGTGTCCCAGGAACCACAAGACAGCAGTCTTTTCCTATCCTAGGAAGAACGAAAACCGCCCCCACTGAAGGTAGTGCTATATACCAATGGGTGTTAGCTAATCCTGTATCCACAGCTGCCCAAACTGGGGTACCAGCTAATAAAAAAAAAAAAAAAAAAAAAAAAAAAGAAAAGAGAATAGATGGCAGGCGATATCAGTTTCAAGAGGCTATAGACATTGCAGGTGTTGGGTTGGTTCCTTGTTGTTGATATGTTGATAAACTTGAGAAGAGTTGCTTTCTTTTAGTGAAAACAGCAGAGCAGAACTGTTGTAGAGCTGAGAACGATTGAGAATTTTCAGTCAGCGCCACTTCATTTCCTTCAGAGAAGTTGCTGACAGCAGCTTGTAATGTATTTCTGTCATCGTGGTACAGGTTGCAGCGATACAGAATGTGCGTCCAGGTTTCCTCAGCACCACACAAGCAGAGATTGGTGTCAGACAAGGCAAATTTAAATAGTTTGGAGTTGATGGAGCCGTGCCCAGTAAGTATATACGATGTTGTTAGGCTAGGAGAAAACCATTGGCGGACGCTCTTGTTGAGAGGGAAGGTAACTGCAGGAACAAAAGAGTGGGTGACTTGACCAGTAGTACTGGAATCCCATCGTGATTGCCACACACTGATAAGTTCATTCCAGATTCTCCGTTTCTCGTCTTTGATGTTAGCAGTTAAGTTGCATGAGATGCCGAGAATCTCACCGGGAACTCCGTGCTTTAGACGATAGCATAGTCCTTTGAAAATTACATGCAGGTCTAGTGGTAAGACTCCAGCAAGGACCTGCAGAGCAGCAGAGGACACTGTCCTGCAGGCCCGGAGCATGGCAAGCAGCATAATCCGTTGAATGGAGATGAGCTTGGAACGGAGTTTAACACTAACGGCTCTATGGAACCAGACTCCCGAAGCATATGTTGTTATTGGTACGAATACTGCTGTATAATATAGTAAGAGAGTCTTCCTGTTTAGTCCCCAGTCCGATTTGGAAATTCGGATAACTGCTGCAGTGAACTTCTTAATCTTCGAGGCGAGGTGATTAATATGAGAGGAGAAGGTTAACTTGTCGTCTAAAATTACGCCAAGATGTTTTAATTCAGGAACAAAAGGGATTTGCTTTCCGTCTATCTTTACATTTGGAGGTCTTCTATAATCTAACTTGCCTTTAAAAATCATCAGTTTTGTTTTTGTGGCAGATATTCGCAGTTTATGTATACTTGACCACTTGATTAGCTGAGAAAGAGTTATATTGGCTGATTGTTCTAGTTGCAGACGTGATCGACCTGGAATTAGAAGAACCAAATCATCGGCGTAGGCGAAGGCAGAGATATTGTCAGGTTTTTGCGTGAGCCAGCTGTCCAGAACTATGTTCCAGAAGAGGGGCCCCAGAACTGATCCCTGGGGGCATCCTCTTGAGATGGTCCTTGAGAGAGATTGCTGTTTTGAGATTACTTGGATGAGTCTATTTTGGAAGTAGCTTCTAATAACTTGGAATAGTTGCTGAGAGCACTTGGCTTTGGTAAGACGATTGAGAGCGCTCTCCCACCAGAGGGAATCGAAAGCTCCCTCGAAGTCAATGAATATGGCCATTTCATATTTTGCCCTCGAAGCTGATATGTGGTTAACTAAAGAGACCAAGGCGTCTTCACAGGATTTTCCCTTCTTGAAGCCAAATTGGGATGGAGACATTAAGTTTTGGCCTTCAATTAAATCTGCTGCTCTGGGTGCTAACAGTCTTTCAAATAGTTTGCCAAGGTTTGCCAAAAGAGAGATGGGTCTGTATGCTTTGGGATCAGATTTATTTTTGTCCGGCTTGTGAATAATTTTGATCAGAGCTATCTTCCAGAGATTTGGAAATATCCCCTCAGTAAGACATTTGTTGTACATAGAAGTATTTCTGGAAAGATTTCAGCAAATTTGATAATTACAGCATTTTCCACAAGATCTAAACCCGGACATTTATGGATATTTATTTTGCTTAGGGCCAGCTTTAGCTCGGGAAGAGTGAAGAGATCTGTTGCATATGAGGAGTGGTAGGTTGAGTTACTATTCCTGATAGATATTTGTTCTGGAGTTTCTGTGGTGAGATCGTCCAGGGGAAGCAAGCGATCCAGGATGGCGTTAACTGAATCATTCCAGTTAGTGGTTTCTGTGTTGTTGTTCACTACAGTGTTGTACACTTCATGAGAGTGATACTTGTTTTTGCTAATTTTATATAATAGACCCCAGGGATCAGAATTTCCTGTGGAGTGAACTAAGTGTTGCCAGGAAGCAAGTTTTTGTTTTGCAATTGTATTTACGTATTCATTCCGCTGGCCTTTATAGATATTTTTTAGTCTGGTGACTTCTGGTTCAGGCCAGTACCTTCTCCGTTGAAAGTCTCTGCGTGCTTTGTGTACTTTTTTGCGCAGAGTGGAAAGTTCAGCTGTCCACCATGGAACTGTAGTATGCTTGCTAATTTTCTTCTTAGCGGAGCGTTCTGTAGCACGAAGTAAGGCAGCCTGTACATAGAATGCATATTCTGAGGAATTGAACTGGTTCAAAGACCGGCGAGTGTCAACGTTAAAATCCTGGTGAATTGAAGACATAAATAAAGGCCATTTGATGGTTTTGATAGAAAATCTTCTGAGATCTTTTGGAGGAGGAGAAGGAGGGGGACCTGTAGAATTTGGAAGGAGAGATACCTTAAAAGTGATTGCTCGGTGGTCACTGTTTGTGTAGTCAGTATGTATGGTCCAATCAGAGATCCTCGA
Source organism: Mastigoproctus giganteus (assembly GCF_048544385.1). NCBI lineage: Eukaryota > Metazoa > Arthropoda > Arachnida > Uropygi > Thelyphonidae > Mastigoproctus > Mastigoproctus giganteus. The sequence continues at coordinate 221,676,958 of NC_143576.1, forward strand.
CGACATGGCGGACGTTGAAATGGTTAAATCAATGTTTGATTCTCCGTGGACGTTTGAGAAGGTATGCGGTTGGTTGGGTAAGTTGTGCAGATTTAAATTGTAGGTGAATAAAAATTCCTCCAAAATCCTACCTCTGTTGTCCAAGACACTGCTGAACCATAAGAAAGATTTTGCGTTTGAATCAGTTGTAATTATTAAATATGTGGGATTTAAAATAGCAAACACCTGTTCTAGATATCTTTGTGATAAATTAATATCTGCTGATGGTGACAGTATAGTGACAGTAAGTAGAACGAGAAAGTTGATGTAGAAACTAAAATACAGGTGGAATTTTGATTACATAAGCCAGAGATAACAGTGATATCCAGCTTGTTGTTGAATATGACGATGGCAGATTTAGGATTTGTTGCAGAGGACTGGATGATTCTTGTAGTCATGGGATATCCCATAACTTTGGAAGATTGCCCATAAATGTGCTTGGAGACATAAGGTTCCTGAATGCATATTATATCAAATAAATTTTCTGTTGCAATGAGCCTGATCTCATCAGCAACGCATCTTGAGTGTTGTGCATTGATCTGCATGATTGTAAGTTGGAAGGGGCAGTCTGGTTCGCTGCCTAGCTATGCAGAGAGAGGCACACTGTCCGTCCTTGGTCTCGGGATCGCTTGTACCGCTGGCTGTTCATTATGATTGCCAAACGATGGCATTACCAAGAGACCTGCGGGCCACATATCTGTGTTTAGATATCTTTCTATATTGGGACTTTTGGTCTTAATCCGGAAAGAGGAATAGGATGGATGCCTGGTATGGACCTTTATGGGGGTACCGGGTATGTTGAGCTGCTTCAGAAGGTTTTCGATTTGTTCTACTGTTGTTTCCGGGCATAGTCGACTTATAAAAATGCTGGTAGGCCTTGCCCTCCTTCCTCTACGCTGCACTGTTTTGATACCCAATGTGTTCGGATTAGAGCCAATAACTGCATCACGATTATGAGCTGCTTGGGTGAAGAAGGTCTTGTCTTGCTTGGAAGTAACGTTACTGTTGATAGGTGTTGATTTCATTCTCCATGCTCTTGGTTCAACTGTCTTCTTAGAACTATTTTCAAACGGCATGTTGTGACCATCAGTTGTATTTGTTGCATTACTGTCCATTGTTGGTCTGAAGTAATGCTGTTGTATGTTTTGCTGCAGATAGCTCGATTTGGGCTGTTTGGAATTTTTGTAGTTCAGTTTTGAACCTCTGACGGCCGCTTTAGTTGGTCTTTTGGTGTTCTGATGCGTTATTTCTCCTTGTGCAGCTGGTAACTGGTGTGTAGTCTGATTCGGTCTGTTTAGCTGAGAGGATCTGTCTCCTCTTAATAAGGAATCTGGAGTTTTTCTTTGTGTGATTTTTTTGATAAATTCTAAATAGTCAGAATTCCTCAGCATTTCTTCAAGAGGACTAGAGACCTCAAAAGCAGGTTTATTATTATTATTATTAATCGGCACCTGAGGTTGCTGCGGTACAGTCTCACTGGGCGCGGAAGAGACAGGATCTGATGTTTGAGTACCCACTTCCCTTTTGAGTATGGCTTCCTTTTCTTTTCTTGAGCTATTCGGGGTTCTTGGGTATGTTTCAAGAGTATCGGCTATTCTGTTAATGCCTTCAAGTATCATCTCAATGCCCTTTGTTTCATGCCCTTCTCTGTGCAATATTAAATCCTCAATTTTCTCGAGACGTTGCACCCAGTTTTCTAGTTTTTTCCCATTGGCCGATATATATTTTTTAAAATTATTTATCTCGCTAATACAAGTGACATGAAATTCTGAATTTTTTCTTTTTTTATCTCTGTTTTTGCTACCGGGTTCAAAGATCGCAACAGATCGTGGTTTATGGTCTTCTGTGTGGGTTACTGCTCCGGGCGTCCTCGGTTCAGGTATGCCGTCCGAAGAATCAGGGTGTCCAATAATTGTAATATTATCTCGCGTATTCTTTGCTTTTCCAAATGTTTTCTTCATTGTTGTTTTCCTGTACGGAAATCTGAAAGTGCTGGTCGGGGAGTTATTCCTAGAAACCCTAGAGCTACATTTAGTTGGCTGAACACCGGAGGCACGTATTGGCCTGTCACTTAGACGTTTTAATTGTGCACATTCCTTTCGTGGGCAGGTAGAAGATTTAGATTTCTTCATTGTTAGGCCAAATGGAAATTTCCAGACAATTGTTTACAAGCCCTAAGGATACTTGTAGGGTAGATCTATACTTGGACTTGGGGGAAAATTCCTAAGGGAATTGATTGGATTATCTCAACTGCAGGGTCTATACTAGCACTTTTAACCTTGGAAGCCTATTGTTCCAGAATTCTGGCAACCAGCAGTAACATTATCGGCCGTCTAATATTAATTTTAAAATTGAAATTGCACTCTACCTGTTACTTGTGGAATTAAGTGGAAAGGATTGACGTATAGCTTACACTTCCCGGATTCCGTAGACGTCAAATATGGATCAGTTTGGTGAAGCTGATACTAGAACATAGTAACTAAACTGGGAGCACACAAACATGCGACCTGACGCTGGCAAGCACTCGACAAAGCTGTTACACAGATATATCTAAGGCTTTGATAAAGTCCCGCACGAACAACTTATGGAAAAACTAAAGTTATATGGTATCCGTGACCCTTTGCTCTCATGGCTACGCAGCTATATTACGCATCGTTCTTTGAGCGTTATCATCAATCAAGTGAACTCAGACCGTTTTATACCATTAAGTGGAGTACCTCAAGGCTCTCCCCTAGGTCCTCTACTTTTCATTGTTTTCATAGATGATCTTCCTTCTTTCATTTGCACCTCCAATATTCAAATTGCTCTCTATGCAGATGATCTTAAGATCTACTCAGCAGTGAAGGAGACAACGGATTCTCAACAGCTTCAATGCCCCCTCAATAAATTCTCAAATTCTCTCTGTGGCTATCTCTGAATGGATTGTCTGCTAACCCCTCGAAGTGCAAAGTAATCTCTTTCTCATCCTGCAGATCTCCACAACTTATTAGTTGTGGAGATCTGCATCTGGAGTACACAATTAACTCTGAGATCATCGAACGGTGTGACCAAGTTAACGACTTGGGGATTCTCTTCTCCAGCATTGCGAAATTTGATGCCGATGTCCTTAAAATCACCAGCAAAACATTCAAAACACTGGGATTTATAAAACGGAACACCTACAACTTCAAAAACTACAGATATGCTATCATCCTTTATAAAACTATAGTTTAGCATTAGCATTAGCATTAGTAGAGGCATATGATGCAAGAAAGCAAGCTTATTCAGCATCAGCCAAAAAAAAAAAAAAAAAAAACCCACTCCCATTTCACCCCTCCGTTCGTTCGAAATACCTGTCCAGTTGAGCTTTAAATTTGTTTAGGCTATCAACTTCAACAACAAGTGATGAAAGTCGGTTCCAACAACTAACCACCCGCTGGCTAAAGACAAATTTCCGCACATCTATCCGACATCCGTCCTTCCTCAATTTGAATTTATGCCCTCTGAGGTGATTATTCTGAGCAAGATGAAGAATCCCATTGGCATTGAGCATGCTCAAACCATTCAAAGCCTTATACACCTCTATCAGATCACCTCGCCGGTGCCTAGTCTCCAGACTCTGTAAATTGCAAAACTTAAGCCTTTCTTCGTAAGAGCAACCCTTTGTTCCATTCACTAATCTTGTTGCCCTTCTCTGTACCCGTTCCAACAGCTCTACATCCTTCTTGAAATGAGGCCTCCAGACCTGTATCCAGTACTCAAGATGTGGCCTAACCATTGCCTTATACAAGGGAATAATCACCTCCTTATCCCTGCTAGAAAAATTCCTGTATATCATTGACAAGACACCATGAGCTACTCTTGCAGCTCGTCTGCACTGCTCAGAGAACTTCATATCTCCCTGCACAATTACCCCCAGGTCCTTTTCATTCTCCACCACTGTCAGTGTAGTACCGCAGAGTTGATACGTTGCTCTGGGGTTACTGTTTCCCATATGTAGTACTTATCATTTGTCAATGTTAAACTTCATTTGCCACCTCTCAGCCCATCTGTTCAACCTTTCCAGATCCTGTTGCAGAAGCATAGCGTCAGTAGTGTCCTTAACAACCCTGCCAACCTTTGTATCATCTACAAACTTGGACATTAAACTTGATATACCATCATCAATATCATTTATAAACACCGAAAACAACAACGGACCCAACACTGAACCCTGAGGAACTCCACTAATAACATTAGTCCACGTTGAGCAGTGTCCGTTGATTACCACTCTCTGTCTTCTGCCACTCAACCATCCCCTTATCCATAGCAGCAATTTGCCTCCAATGCCACACTGCTCCAATTTGTGCAGCAGTCTTCCATGTGCAACAGTATCAAAAGCCTTTCTAAGATCCAAATATATAATATCAAAGTTATTCCCTGCATCCAGTTCTTTTGTGACTACATCATAGTATCCAATCAAATTGGTCAGGCAAGACCTGCCCTTAACAAAACCATGCTGCGTTTGAGCTATAACTGAATTCTTGTCTAGATGATCCTGCAGTGCTTCTTTAACCAGTACCTCCATTAATTTACCTGGAACAGAAGTTAAACTAACAGGTCTATAATTACTTGTGTCAGCCTTTGATCCTCCTTTGTGAATTGGGGTTACATTTGCACATCTCCAGTCTATGGGTACCTCCCCTGAGTCCAAAGAAGCTCTCATAATTATGGCTAGGGATTTGCTTACTTCCTTTGCTGCCTCCTTTAATATAACTGGATAGATCCCATCCACCCCAGGTGCCTTTTTTATGTTTATCCTCAACAATCTCTCCTCCACTTTCCTCTCAGTTATTACAAAATCATCCAGCTCACTGCCAATGTTTACTTTACCTACATCATTCTCCTTCCTGAATAACTCCTCATGCGTGAATGTAGATGCAAAATACTCGTTTAGATTGTTAGCCACGTGAGCAGGATCCTCAACTGTTGAACCATCAATATCCAGTGGACCAATCTGATTCATCCCTTTCTTTCTCGAGTTTAAATATGTAAAGAACTCTTTTCTGTTTTTCTTTGCATCCTTTGCCAAGGATTTTTCGTAGTCTGCCTCTGCCTGCCTAATCTCCTTTGTGACTTGGTTACAGACCAACTTATATCTATCATAGGCTTCCATGTCACCCATTAATTTGTATGTATCCCATGCATTTTTCTTCTCTGCAACATGTCTCATTAGTTCATCTGACAACCATTTAGGCCTAAACCTTGAACAATATTTCTTAGTTGGTATGTAAAGCCTGGTAGCCTCCAAGATTAGTTCCTTGAATGCTTCCCATTTTGAGTTTGCTGTTGGTAACACCATCAGTTGGTCCCACTGTATAGAATTTAAATACTGTCTCAGACCATCATAGTCGCCTTTACGAAAACAAAAACCCTTCCCTTTACCTCTGATGGTAGTTACCTCCTTGAGTAAATCCCACTTCAACACACTGTGATCACTGCCACCTAGTGGTTCATTTATCTGCAGGTTCTTAATGCATGAAGAATCACTACTGATAATCAGATCAAGAGTATTGCTCCCTCTTGTTGCCTCACGAACATGCTGATGTAGAAAACAATCATCCAATAAATCCACAAAAGCCTTGCTAGTGTGCGAGTGACCAACCCACAAATTCCAGTCAATATCTGGGAAATTAAAATCCCCCATTATAAGACTCTCTGATTTACTGGCCCACTCTATTTCCCTGTACAATATATTATTATACTCATCAGAGTCATTAGGCCTATAGCACACTCCTACTCTCAATTTTGATTTCCTATGCTTATGTCACACCAAACTGACTCGACACTGCCCTGTCCATCGATGTCAACTGGCTTCACTTCCTTTGACTTTATGTGTTTCTTAATTAATAGCATAACCCCTCCTCCCCTCCTGTCCTGTCTATCCTTTCTATATACATTGTATTCCCCAAATTCCAGTTCCGCATTCCTTATATCTGTGTGACACCACGTCTCTGATATCCCAACAATATCTGCCTTTGATGTTTTGAGCAATACCTCAAATTCATCAAATTTATTTACCAAACTCCTAGCATTGGTGTACACGCAAGTATACATGCACCTGTTTCTATTCTTAGCTACCCTAACACAACCCATGTGTTTACTTGTACCGCAATGACTCCCAGCAGTCTCTGAAATATCCTGCATCTTGTTTTTCAGGCTTCTGCTCATTTCAATAGAAGCAGTGCAAGAATCACTTCCACCTCTGCCAGTTCTCTCAATCCTTGAATTCAGCTCACCAATCTGGAATCCTCATACGAAAACTTTAATTAAGAAAATTGAATCAGTCCAAAAAAAAATTTATCCGTTACCTTACGTTCCGTAATCCTCTATTTTATCACACAGTGTACTGTGAATCGCTGTGTTTCATCTGAGGCCCCTGTGCACTAGAAGAGTAATTGCTGACATCACCCTTCTAGCCAAAGTAATCACTGGAACTTATGAAGCACCTGATATCCTTAGTAAAATAAACTTCAGTGCTCCTTGTAGACAAGTTAGGAACCTTACACTGTTTCGCCTTGACTCTGCCACTACGGACTTTATGAAGTTCAGTCCACTGAGCAGAATCAGCAAATGACTCTCTCATTGACTTCTTTGACAACTCCCAACGAGTGATGAACTCCATCGAGTCTTTTTTTTTTCATGCATTTTTCTGCTCTCAGATACACTGTCAATGGTTACCTATTGTGTATCTTGTTGTTAATAAAATAAAATAAATAAATAAATAAAATAAAAATAGTTATGTCTTTTGACCCAAGGGAAAAGTGCAACATCAACTATAGGACATTATTCATTATGAATTTCGCGCATGGTGAAACAATATACCAGGAATACGGCAAAACAGTTATACAGCGATTGCGCAATGCTGTTTTCGGAAAAGTGGGTGGGCTTCAGGGAATTGGCGTTTGCATCATAAAAACGCCCATACACACTCGACGCTTTTAATTCGAGAATTTCTTGAGAAGCACTCCTTCACTATGTTATTCCCATCCATGATTCTTTTTAGATTTAATTCTCCGGTTTTTTTTTGTATTGTTTCCAAAATTTAAAAGTCCTGAAGAAATTATTCAAAACGCGAAACAAGAACTATTAACAATTCCAAAAGGAATGTTTTCAGCAGCAGAGAAGCGTTGGAATCGGTGTGTGTACAGTGTTAAGGAGAATATTCGAAAAAAAATCCATCCAAAGTGCCAGTAAGCTTAATTATTTCCCAATTATTAGTTCAGTCCCCGAACTTTTTGATCTCCCATCGATTATTTTCAGAAGAAGCTTTTTCTTTTTTTTTTTCTGGCTGAACTCAGGCTTACAGCCTGAGTTGCAAAATAATTAATAATGAAATGTAGTGGGCAGTATGTTATTTTATTACAAGAGTTACGCCATTGAATTTAGGAGTACTGTACATACTGTATATTATATCATTGTTTAAATATGAAAGTAATTTCACAAGTTACTTAGGAATCTTGGAAGTGCTGACGACTCGAAATTTATCTCCTTAAATAAATGCGTTTCCTTATTCCCATACGTGCTCTATAGAATTCAAGGCGGGATCTTTGGGCTTACTTCATTCTTGACGTTTTAGTATTGGTATTAGCAACTGATGCAAGGAAGCAAGCTCAGCCAAAAATAAATAAATAAGCAAAAATAACAACAAAAAAAAACACTTTCCATTTCACTTATCCACACTCTCTAATAATTTGTCTAATTTCTCCTTAAATTTATAGAAACTACCCACTTCCACAACACTAGATGGAAATTTTGTTTCACCGATCAATTACCTTTTGGCAGAAAGCAAATTTCGGCGCATCTGTCCTACAACCATCCTTCCTCAATTCAAATTTAGGTTCCCCTTATATGTGTCGTCTTAACAAGCGTTAGAATGCCATCAGCATTTAGCTTACTCAATCCAGTCATAGCCGTGAACACCTCAATCAGATCTCCTCACAGGCGGCTAGTTTTCAGACGCTACAATTCGTAGAATGAAGGCTTTTTTTTTGGTAAGAGCACACTTTGTTCCACTCGCTAATCTTGTTGCTTTTCTCTGCACACATCTACATTCTTCTACAAATGAGGCTTCCAGATCTGTATACAATACTCAAGATGTGGCCTAACCACTGCCTTGTACAATCCCTGATAGTAAAATTCTTGTATATTATTAACAAAACTCCCATCATCTGTCCTACCAACCCATCTTCACTGCTCAGAGAACTTCATGGATGACTGCACAATTAACCTCAGTTCGTGTCATTCTCCACACAGTTGGTATGTTATTCTGGGATTACTGCCACCCATATGGAGTAGCTTGCAATCTTAAACTTCAATTGCCACTTCGCCGCCCATCTGCCTAATTTGTCTATCTCTTGTTGCAGTAGCATACCCTGATTACTATACCAACCAGTCAACATTTGTATCATCTGCAAACTTAGATACTAAGCCTGATGTGCATCCATTGTTTCTATGCCTGATATCTTTTCATCATTTCATTATTTGTGCTTTATTTGTAAGAGCATTATCATTTTCTAATACCCAAAACAATCACGTTCTTCGAATAAAGATGTGTTACTCAGTATATGCGATGGATATTATGTCTGTGCAGCCCATCATGATATATATTCTGTATTCGCCCTTTTCCTTAATATTTAAAATTCAAATTATGGCTTGGTTTCGGATCTCTGTCTTTCCTTGTATCCAAATAATGAAATGTGTAGAGCGAGAGCGAATGTGCAAGTATAGGTTTGCCATCAGTTAAAATTCACAATTCACCAAAATCGAACAAAACTATAGATTGTATAACTGCACATTTGATTATTATTTTGACGTTTTGTTTCCTTCTCCAGAAAGGAAATGATTCTTATGAAATATTCCAACGTGTTAGCAAAAACAGATGTAAACTTAGGGAGATGGTACTGAGAGACGGATATTCCATCCTTTTCCGTGTAGTTAGTTCTTGGAGAAGCCTTAGGTCGCAAAACTCATGCTGCATTCAACTTCTTTCAGAGAGTTCAGCTCTAAACTCTCTGAAAAAGTCAAGTTATTATATTAATACTGTGTTTTACCGCAAGCTTGATGTAGACAGTTTTCGATGCAAACAGTAAAAAAGCTGTGTTATGTCTTTTTGATTTCAAGTCAACGTTGGCTAGAAGTTCTTTATTGTTTCCTGGACTTAACTAGTTTTTATAATTACCGCAGGGGAGGGTTGCTTAATGAAACTTATCATACCAGAAATAACATAAATCCAGAACACACACACACACACTCTCTCATTAATTTTGCGCAACTTTGAAACCAAGGTTTTTAAAGTGTGCAGCAGAAGCGCAATAAAAGAAAGGTCACGTGAGGCGAAAAAGAAACAAATGTTGTAAGGATAAATGAGACAGAATGTCACACATTTGAAATTAAAGAGCATACGGTGCAGGATCATTAGCAGAATCATAATTAAAGGGCTACGGAGACTACACGTGAAGGAAACAGCTTACAGAACGGGAAAAATTTTAGCATTGGAACTAATTACAGAGGACCGCAAGAGAGAGAGAGAGAGCGAGAGAAAGAGGAAATATATTCCAACCACTGGTGGATAAGCAACAGATTTAAACAAAAAAAAATTATGCCCAAACAGTTTCTGAGGTCTGTTGTTTTATTAATGAAGAGTCTAACGCTTTAAATTAATGGAAACTGCGCGCTTATTTTCGAGAGAGAGAGAGAGAGAGAGAGAGAGAGAGAGAGTATTGGACATAAAGCAATGATTCCTTGTTAAATGAAAAAATAAAAACACCATTCTGAGAAAACATTGGACGAATCGCTAGAATGGAAATAAGACAGAAATATATGCAATAAGAAAAACAATGTAATTTGAGTCATATCCAAGGGAAGATATATGCAATATAAACAGAAATTTCTACCATTTTAGATGGACGTTTTGAATCGAACCACTGCACTCTTCAATAAATTATGTACTTTAATAAAAACTTTAAACTTTTCCTCCGATTCATTTAGGCGCTTCTGATTATGTTTTTGATCCGCCAATTTTTACTTTTCTAGATTACTTCTTTTAATGGATATGCGGAGTTGAAAGCACTTGCTGACTCCTTACTGTGCCATAACTATATAATTATCACATATATAATTCTCTAAACACATCGTACTTAAATACAGGACATGCAAGTGGCTGTTAAGGGATTCTCTGCTTCTCGCTATGTACAATTACAGTTAAGTAGTCATCACCAGAAAGTTAGAGGTGTTGATTCATTAAGATAAGTCTTCTTTGAATATCCTTAAATAAATTGAAGGTATATTACATTAGAAAAATGACCGAATAAGTGCAGAAATGACGTTAAATTTAATATGTGATTTAATTTGAAGAGTGCTTTATGTAGTTGAACAGTTCGTATGTCAGAAGAGATTAACTCGATGGATAACATTAAACTTGCAGTTCTCAGTAATTGGTGAGGAATCACTTACAGTAGCACAGTGCAGTGAAACAAAGTTAAGAACGCCCAGGCGGTGAGACTGGAAAATCAGTTGTCTACAGTTTATATTTATGTTTCTCTTTATTCCTTTTTTACCATTCTCCAGTCTCACTTTAACGTGCTCCATTTTATTCCCTGTTTAAAATTTTGCGTTTTTCCTTCCTAACACTGTCTCATCATTCCTCATTCCTTTTTTTATCATTATTTCTCTTTAGTATGTCTTTACTTTTTTCTATGTTCTATTTATTATACTT